>NC_090785.1:10530000-10632500 GCF_040054535.1 Antennarius striatus
ATTTTACTTGTACCTCTGCAGCCAAAGCCGTTTTCTCCCCATGTCTCCTGTCAATCTCCAGTACTAATGCATTAAAGGGAGAAATATCAACAGATAATCTTGAAACACAAGCTGAATTTCTGATGTGTTTGCTGCTACTTTACATCATTCAGGCTTTTTTTGCTTCTTCTCCCTGCAGTGATTAGAGCACATTCCTTTCATCACTTTTCTTCTTTTTTCACCTCTGACTGTCTGTCACTTTCTGCAGTGTCTTTGCTCTGAAATTTTCCTCAGTCTTCTGCCATCTCTGAAAACCCTGTGAGCATCCTGACTATAAGCTATAAGCAGCCTGCATGATGTCACTTATCCTATCCAAGCAGCCTGGCCTCAGGTTCTTCTTGTGGCATGAAAATACAACCTGCCTGCTTGCGTAACGATGTGCTCTGTGGTGGTGCGTTGGCAGTTACCAGCTAAAAAAAACCCCCAGTGTTTGGATGTTAAATACAAGTGAATCCTCTATGTTCTCCAGCTGCAATAAAGCAAAAAATTTGCTTATTATAAATCCAGCTCCTCAGCGGTGTTCCATCTTATTGTTTGTCTGCTGTACCACCTCACAATTAAAAAAAAAAATCTCAGATCTGCTAAGATCTACATAAAAAAATCTACAAACATGTCCATGCTTGTTCCTGTGGATTCTCTGGTAACCACAGGACAATTTCAATGCAGATAAAACAAGAACTTCAAGCAAAGAAGAAATAGAAGTGGGTCATTGTTATCTTACTTGCTGTATGTTAACTGTACGGAAACTTATTTTAAAATGAACAACACCAACATGTGGGCTCTACTAATCAAAAATTTAACATTAACTTCAGTGATTACCATTTAAAACATTGCACTGTAATATCAAGACTGATATATTTTTGAAACATTGGATTTTTAAACAAAACTCTTTGTGCTGCCATTGCTTGTGATTTGTAAGTTACTCAGACGGCACAGCAGAGGGCGTCAGCCTCCCCCTTCCATCTCACCTTTAACTCAATATTGTCCAGGAAAATCAGAGGGAAACTGAAGTTTGATCCTAACCAAATAATGTGACCAAATAACACTGAATAATTAAATATTCTGTTTAGGAAAGTGCTCGAAGATGAAGCAGCTTTTCATCTGATGCGTGCTGATGATGATGACAGACACTGAGGTAGAGTTTCGAACAGAATATCACCCAACATATCCATGGTGTTTGGTCATAAGTCCTTAATGAAATATTCAGCAGCACCGACTCTTTACCCTGGAATATTCACATCACACCTCCCCACCTCCAACACCAGTTAGCTGGACATGGATGTACCTTTGAATTCAGAGAGGAATGTCTGTGTTTGTGTAGTGTGTGTGTGTGTGTGTGTGTGTGTGTGTGTGTGTGTGTGTGTGTGTGTGTGTGTGTGTGTGTGTGTGTGTGTGTGTGTGTGTGTGTATTGCTGCTGCTGCTGCTGCTGCTGCTTGACTCCAATGCTGCCATGTGACTGTTAATCTGCCATAGGGGATAGAGTACATGTTCAATACAAAACATAATGCATAATAATTCATACGGAAAAAAGGCTCTCTGGGGATGAGACGGTGTTCTCCCCTCACCAACGCTGTAATCAATCCCTGAGCTGCATATAATTAACACTTCCATGACTCTCATTTGCTGAAGGGGAAGGAAACCAGAACCTCAGATGAGGCGTGCCAATGGAGGTGTTTACATTCCATTCACAGACATCACAGGGGTATAGATAGAAAACTTAGCCTTTGCTGCGGTGAATACAAATGTACGTATGACATTTACATTTGTTTATCTAAGAAGTCAACACCCTGCTGTATCAATAATGTAATTAAAGTATCACATCAAGTAGATAATTCTGCCTCTAAATAGTTATGACAACCCACCAAACAGTACTGTATATATTTAAACAGTTGATCAAATGAATAAATAGTTGTGTTTGTGTGATTTAATTACATAAAATTGTGTATCCTCCAGAGGCAGTTGTTGAGATGGTTGCAGTTGCAGAGTTTTGGAGACATGAAGTGTAGGCAGAGTACAAGAGAGAACCTTTATCATATATTCATCAAAACAAGATCCTTGTCCTTGAAGGGAGAAATGAACCTCTTTTACACAACAGAGCATCACCAAAGTCTCTCTCCTGTCACCTCATTTTTTAAATTCTTCCTGAACAATTTAAGAGAGGAAGAATTCTGCTCCAATGGGTAATTTTATGTAGGAAGCAGATGTAGTGTGTTCTTAAAGCCAGCAATGTCAGGATCTAGTGTGATACAGTGTGGAGCAGCACTTTGCAAAGAATGGCTTAATTTTCCTTGTTATATGGCTGTTTGGGTTCCCAAAAGAAACATCTAGAAGATCTAGATCTAGAGTAACAGTGTGAATCCTCTCTGACATCTCAACCTGTAGGCCATTATTGTGATCTAGTTGATATACGATTGCTATGATATATATGATCATCATGGGGGATCCTTACCCAATAAATTTATGTTTTGAAGAAGAGAAACCAACAGTAAAAAGATGTGTCATGCTTCTGTCATGCAAAATAAGTTTATTGTCCACATGGGGGGGGGGGGGGAGAAAAAAAAACCTTTAAACCCAACAGCATTATATTATATTAACTAATTTTCTTAACTTTATCTGGAAAAAAAAAGACACAATATCAGAACAGTTCTACAGATTTGAGAGTAATTGTGAGATGGAGTTTTGACGTATACATTGATAACGATTTTAGATTTGGGGAATGACATACAATGATTGTTGTATGTAATGGAAATGTGTTCCATTAGTTGTGAGTGAAGAAGAGCTTGGTGTGATGATGATGATGATGATGATGATGATGGTGATGATGATGATGATGATGATGATGATGATGATGATGATGATGATGATGATGTATGTCAGCAAACTGTATGCAGCACCACAACCCTAATGGTGAGTTGTTCATTTGCGGTCACTGACTGCACAGTGTTAGCAGCCGGGCCTCGTTGGACATTGCTTTTTTGTCTGTGGATGTTTGGCCTCAGGAAATGAACATGTGAATGAGTTTTGCAGCAGGGATTGGCTGAGCAACATTACACCTCTTTTCCCATGCCTGACTTCATTCAATGAGATCATATGACTGAGCATGTTGGAGCCACTTTAATGACTAGGTGCAGTTTTCACTCCTCCTTGTTGTCCATCTGTCGAATCACTCCCTCTTTTCTCTCAACCTCCCTCTGCTCTCTCCTGCCATCTTGTCTCTGTCATTTTATCCTCCCTCGCTCCCTCATTCCATCTACCCCCTCCCTTCTTACCTCCATTTACTTTGTCTTTCTCATTCTCTGCTCTTATTGGATTATCCCTACCTACTCCTTATCCTCTTTCTAATCTTCTCCTATATATCTTGCCTTCCAAATTTCTCCACTCTCAATCTGTCTCGCTCTATTCGCTTCCCTCCCTACAGTTATTGTCCCCCTGTCTCATTTTGTTCACTCCCCTCGTCTTTTATTCCCACCATATTTCCCTTTCCATTCTCTGCTCACATTACCCTCATCTCCTCTCCTTTCCTCTTCATGGTCATCAGTACGACAGTTACAACAAGGTTTCATCAGATCAGAGCAGGCAGTTTATTAATCTGCCTTCTTGTCACACTTTCTGTTCTCATCACAACTTTCTCCCTCTGCTGACAAATGTTTCATACTACAGTATTTTCCAACTGGACAGACGTTTAACCACACCCAGCCATTCACTCTGACAGCCATCTCAAGTCAAAGGTGTATGTGTAACTTTTAAACAATGTGAGAGGTAGTGGAAGCACCTGGACAGAGCTGAGTCGAAGCTCAGACAAGCCAGCCTTAATTTCTTGGAAGTTTGATGCTCAGTTAAACGTGATGAGCCTTTTACTGTTTAGTGTCATTACATTGCAAATACAGGTCTTTAAAACAGTTTCGGTTTCCTTGTCCAAAGGAGGACAGCATTAACTCTTTAATAAGTTGTTCTAGTTGAGCTTGTCAGCAGGATAGTTGGAAGTGATTTTAGTTTAATTAACAATAAATGGAGAGATCAGTGAGTTCATGGTGTCAAGTGAGTTTTTACATATGAGGAATCCGCTCCTGGCAGTCAGTCATAATAATGATAGCACCAGAAAATATAACTAAATGTATTACTGGTTTAAGAATGAAAATGAATGATGAACAAATAGTTACCAGGGCTACCAGGAAACTGTCCTTTCAACAAAATTTATGTTAACGTCACCAAATAGAATCACAACAATTTTTCGATACAAACCAACTCCAAAAAAGTTGAGACATTTTGAAAAAGGTCAATGAAAACATAACGCAAGGATTTGCAAATTGTAGTTAAACCTAAATACAGTTGAATTTCGAGAGAATTAAACTCAAAATGAAACACATACACACAAAAAACCCCCACTCACTCTGAAAGTGCAATGTTTTGCTGGAATCCTTGTGGGTGTACCTGGAGAACCCAATGACCACTAAAAAATCTTTCCCTACTTTGTTCCAGTCCATCTTGATGAGCTCAGAACAAAAGTTGGATGCGTTTCTGGATATTGTTGATGTCATATTGATGCCTTCTGCTCCCCGTTGTAGATTTTTCACATGCATTAGCAGATACAGGGATGACTTGTGTTTGCTGACGGTGGTTTTCCAGAGTGTTCCTGAGCCCATGCAGTGATTTTATCTCCATAGAATCATGTCGGTTTTTGATGCAGTGCAGCCAGAGTGGTCCAAGGTCATGGGAAATCATTGTTGGCTTCTATCCATGCCTCTTATGCAGATATTTCTGCAGATTCTCTGAGACTTTGATTATATTATTGACTCCGGGTTTTGACAAAGCATCAGCTCCAGATCCCCACACCCCCACCCCCACTTCCACCCCCCACCTCACAACCCTGGACATGATAAGCAGTGACAGATAGAGGATGGATGGCAAAGTGGTGCTCATTGTTATGTGGGAATGACCAAGCGTTTCAAGGATACCCCTTTCAGTCAAGAATCTTTTTACCTTTGGAATCATCCAATCAGACGAATGCTCCAGACAGAAATAAATACACAAAATAGGAACAATAAATGAAAAGAAAAACGCACACAAAAAAGCAATAGCCACATCTGTAAATTGAAATGAAATTTAAAAAATGTTAGCTACAATTGCAATGTTTACACATATTGAAAATTCTAAATGATTATAGCATACATTCACACTGGCCCCCAGAGCAGCCACCTTTACGGGAATCAGCAAAACAGAAGTGTTCTTTTCTCATAAGTGTTCTCCTGAGATAAAGAGGTAGTAGCTCCAGGAAGAGCTGTGGGCAGATCATCAGTGTTTCCAAAGTGCTTAGCGAGACATCGACATATCGCTGTTCCATATGTGCATGTGTTAGTTTGCTACATGACCACAGAGAATGTGTTACTTCACTGCTCCTGAGCTCACAGGCAGACAGAAATACAGTATTTGATCTCAAGTAGTTCCGCACTTTAAATCACAAACATTGTGAATTCCGTTATTAAGGGACGAAACAGCAGATTAATAAATTGATTAAGATTAATAAAGCTTAATAATGGTTTATTATTAAAAATTTGTTGTATAAAGAAAATATTTACTATATTTTTGACTTCACTAATTTATTAGCATACATATTGAAATACGTGCGATTTGTGTATTTGCTGTGACATTTTTATTGTTATTCTGGAGGACATTGACAAACAACAAATGTTATTTTAATCCTTTATCCTTCTTCAATAAAATAATTTATATAATCTGAGAAAAGATGGTCGCAAAGAAGAGCAAGTCTCTGAAATGCCACCTCTCCTAAAGGTCACTATAATATATTCTGTTGTATTTGTTCACTCCTTCATCTCCCTACAGATAGATTCAGTCAGCACTGTTTCTACCCTTATTATTAAAATATTGTCAACTCTTTTTTTTTTATTGGTTCCACTGTATATTTTTCAGCTTATCTGGTGAATTCCTAGTGTTTGATCAACCAAAAGCCTTTTCTCCACATGAATATGTAACCCCTCCAGTGAAGTTTAACATCATCACTACAGTAAATCCTGCTCCCTCATCGCATCTATTCAGTCAAGCTTTCAGAATTTAATCAGCATGACTTGTGTGGTGCTGTTGTGCGTATTTGAAAACCCATCTCTCGCTGTTGATATACTGCCTCTCTTCCTTGTGGGTGTTTGTGCACACGTACACGTGTGGCTGCCTGCGAAATGTTTGCTCTTGTTTGATTTTGATTAGACTTGCATCTGCCTCGTTCTATAGAGAGGAGAAAGAGGAGGTGTTTCTGTTGGGTAGGGGGGCTCACTTACACTCAAAAAGGCTCCTCATCACACTCAACTGCCTCTCTTCTTCATTTTCTTGCACTCTCCCGCTACGCCTCAGTGTTTCACACCTCTTCCTCACTGGTTTTCTCACTCTGGTCTGATCCTCAGCCTACAGACTCCTGTGGCCAGTAGATTTTAATGAATGCTGTGACCTAATGACTTTATCAGTGGCCTTGCTGGCCTCTGCTCGGCCAGCGTGACGTCTCATCCGTAAATTGTTTTCTTAACTGAAGCCAGGTGACGAATATCAATAAGGGCGGTGGTAGATGGCTCCAGCAGCCTGACAATCTCAACAACAAGGTATTACGTGTTGTGGCAACGAGGGGTTAAGCGTGATTGACAGCAGCAGTGAGTGAACGAGGACAGCGTGGAAAGACGTCATTCATCCTGCTCCCATTGTTTTGAGGGTGTGTGTGGCATGATCATGTATCTGCATGTATGTGTGTGTAGCGGATGGCTTGACGAGACGACCGAACATGCCTGAATGCAGCGTGTGGAGGCTGCGCTGACATGAGTGAGACGGTCTCCCTGCAAGTAGAGTGGTGTCAGATGTTCAGGGCTTTGTTCCATATCCAGCAGCCAGCGGAATAATTACGGACGCACACGTTAACACACCACCTGTCAGACGCGTGCATGTTGAGATAAATAGACTCCACTGTCAGAGCATTGCCCGCTGAATAGCAAAAGGGGGACGGATCAGTCTAGCCCTCCCTTATCTCCCTTCACCTCTGATACACCTCATGTCTCTCAATCTGTTTTTCCATCCCTCTCTTCCCTTCCTTGTTGTTTATGAATGCTTATTTGTCTTCCCCCCCCCGCCCCTCTTTCCTCACCCTCCTCATCATTTTCTTCTTCCCTCTCCCTCACTTCTTCCGATATCCCTTGAGTTTTGTCCTTCTCTTCTCTCTCCCTCAGACCGCTCTCCTTCTCTCTCGCTCTCTCTCTCTCTGTGTCTGCATTTCCTGTGCAACAGTGTTCAATCTCTCTCTCCCAACTAGACAGACAAAGCGAAAGAGCGACTAAGATGAATAGGAGGGGAAGAGGGAGTGGAAAGGAAGGGACACAGAGAGACAGATATGTAAAGAGGCACAGAGGAATTGATGGAATGACAAGTCCAATGGCAAGGGACGCACCGAGGGAGGGAAAGGAAAGAGGGAGAAAAGAAAGAGGAAATGGTGGTGGAGAGAGAGATAGAAGGGATATAAAATAGTCGGCTTCAGTGACAGTATAAACAAAGGTAGCCTCAACGTTCATGTGTCCCTCCATTCAATTCTTTCTTTTCCTCTCTCTCTGTTTCTCTCCCTCTCTCTCTCTCTCTCTCTCTCTCTCTCTTTCTCTCTCCCTCTCTTTCTCCCACACACACACATACACACACACACACACACACACACACACACATGCTCTCTCTCTCTCTTTCTCACTCACTCACACAGACACATGCACATATACTAGAGCAGAAGCAGCAGAGCTGTGTGGGTGTGAGGCAGGATGAGAAGTGATATCTGTACTTCCACAATTATAGCTGGCTGATAGACTAACTTAATTACTTCACACACACCCACTGCACAAACATTCACTGGCACACCTTGGTTACCGGCGCACGCAAAAACACACAACCTTTCTGCAGCCAAATTCAACATGGGTCTTGTGATGGGAACCTTTTCCTTGCAATCCAAACAGGTGAATTATCACAAAGGTAAGAACGATTATTTTTTTTGTAAATGAAATATATCAGATGTCTTCCTCATGAAGGTTTATTGCGTTTACGATTTCTTAAATGTGTGCACTCGATAGTGGAGGTTACTGGAAAGAGGCACTTGTCATTTTGCTTGTTTGCGCCTTGATGAGGAAGTCATGTATGTTTGCGCGAAGAGTCATGAATATTGCACAACAAATGCATTATGGGAATGAGCTACAGCACGTTGAGCAGAGATGTAAAGTTGGTAAACTGCTGCACAAAATTGTGATTCGTTATAGATTTATGATGAATCTGAAGCAGGAATAGAAGAAATGTCTGTGTGTGTGTGTGTGTATGTGTGTGTTTATATGCAGTCGTGCCATAGGGATTTCTATAAATGGTGATGGTATTCACCCCTGGCAGCTCCCAAAACTAACCTGCTTCCTGTCCTGCTCCTGTTTGACAGGAGAAAACTAGCACTGATACACACTGATGTTTGATAGCTAAACAAATTTTTAAAAAATGCACATAAAATGTAGGAATCTGTGAGGAGGTGTACGTTTCGTCCCTGCCATCTTTTTTGCCATGGCAGTGCAGTGTGCATGGCCACAGTTAATCAGTGCGTTGTAATCCGTCAGCCTTTGGCCGTGGTCCGTCCAGCGTCTGTTGACCTCAGACCTGATAGTTATCACCAGCAGACACTGAGCTGCATCGCACAGACTTATAGGACAGAAAACAGAAGTCAGATCATGTTCCACCACGCCGTCACATGTTGGAAAAAAAACAGAGATTATTCGATCATTAGCCCAGAAGATGAACATTATATACCGTAAAAGCTCCCATAGGGAACAGCCTGTCATTTCAAATACTTCCCTGCAGCTGTGCTTCTGAAAAACAGGAATATATAGCAGCCTGTGTGGGATGTTTATTTCAATCCCTGACCCTCACCTCATTTCATTGCATGGCAACGGCTCACAGAGATACTTCAGATCCGTGCTGAACAGATACAAGAAGGACGTTTTAAAGGCAGACGTGTTTAAAAATATAAACTCCATGACAAGACAACAGAGGAAACACACATGATGTGCATGTTTGTCCTCCTTCATTTCTGACTTCAACCTAGTTGTGAAAGGCAACAATGCTTACGAAGCAACTGTAGAAGTATTTTTAGCTGTTTTCGTACGGGAAAAGCTCCTTTAGTTGGGGTAACCTCTAAATAGCTGCGACTTTGAAGTTTGCTCTCTTGGAGTGTGAGGAAGAGGGCGATAGATGAGTAATAGTGGGAGAGAAAAACTGAGTAAAGTTTAAAGAGAGTGGAGGCGAGGTTGGTCCTCAGGGGGCTGCAGTGGGCATGAATGTGTGTGTGTGTGTGTTTGCATGTGTCTGTGTGTGTGCATGTGTGTGTGTGCATGTGTGTATGTGTGTGCGTGTATCACCATCTGCTGCAGTGTTACAAAAAACGGCCTAATGAAAGCAGGGCAGGAATCATTTTGCGAGGAATCTTGGCCCAACATGAGGCAGCAACCAACTGGGATCAACAAAAAGTTAACTCAGAAAACTTTTCAGGATAAAAAATATTTTACATATAATTTTACTCTGTGAAAAGCAGAAGATGTAGACTGAGTGATGACTGCAGATGGATGTAGTCAGACCTGAGAGTGGCTCGATACCTGACTTGATATTTGCCTTGCAGAACGACTTCTGACTGGTAATGACTGGATGTGACTGAGATGAGAGACTGTGCAGCTGATTGTGTATTTAATTAATTGTACACAACTTAACAATTTTGACTGAGTTACTTGAGTAAGGCTTGACTCATGATGTCTTGGAATAGATGTGAGATTCATAGCTACCAGTAATTATTAATTTCCATACGAAGCGATTGATTCAGACCTGTAGTCTTGGATATCATTAAGGGAACTTAATAATTCAGTTTTAAGGGATCATACTAAGTTGTCAATAATTTTTTGTCAAACTTTATTGTATGTATTTTTTTTTGCATTTATTAGTTGCTTACACCACAATTTTCAAATACAGTAGTAGTTTGATTCCATGCAACCATCATGTACCATCATATAAGGTAGAAAAATAAAAAATATAGTATTTATGATAATAAAGAACTGCTATCTGCTCTATTCCTTTTGACATTAATATGCAGTCTGTGTTCTTACATGCAAGGAACCAAAAAACTGTTAGACTAACCCAAAACAGAAGCAAATTTATTACAGATGAGACAATGCTCTATAATCATTGTGTTTCATGATCAGTGGATGGTTTTTATCCCTTTTGATAAATATGACTCATTATTTTAGGAACTTGAGAAGGAATCTGAAATTAGCCAATACAGAAATTATATTAGACCACAAGGTTACAAATGGAAGCAGCTTTGCTTTAATGGGAAGCATGCCAAGAAATGCTGACAACATTCACTGTAGGACAGGTATGCAATCTGTGATATTCAATGACTTAATGGTGCGGTGACACTGGAGGCAGAGAACATTTAGCTTAATGGCAGGGTTGATGGTTTGATCCCTGGCTGCCTTCTGTCTCCATTTCCAAATATCCTTGAGAAAGTCACAAATCCCCTATTTGCACACCATGTGACTTGCATGCTGAATGAGAGGAACAGTGTACAGTCCTTTGGCGCAGAAGCTGTGAATAAATGTCTATTCCCAGGCCTATCCGGGGCACTTTGTAGGGATGGAGTTCATGAAATTAATTCAGGAGATTTGCTGATGTAGGCATTCCTAGTTTTGGTGAGGCTTAGCCTACTAAATTAATCTTGAGTGACTCTGTTGCCTATGTCGACTCATAGCCTTCCCTCCGGAGAAACTAAAAATGATAAATATTAGCCTATGTCCTGGCCGGTCAGATGTGGCCACAGATTGCTGCTCAGGAGTTTCTCTATTAGTCTGCTGTCACCATTTATTTACTGTCATTGTGCACAAACTGCTCTGCTCCTATGAAATATTTCCCAGCAGGTGAGTATCAAACAACATGTGTCTCCCTGTCCACTCACTCCATTTGTTTGTTGCCTCTACTTTAATTGCTCTGTAGTGTCTTGCTCAAGTGATTTTACCTCCTTTAACCTCCTCATTCTTTCTTTTATGTATTTCTCCTGTTTTGTTTTCCTCCTTCTAGTCCTTTAGCTGTTTTCTTTCTGATGTATAGGCATTGGTGTGCTTTTGTTCTTCGTCTCAGGGTTTCTGCGTGTCTTTGTCTACTTGTCACTTTCGCTCTCTACAACCCTCAAATCTCCGCGTGCTGTAAGTTTTGCAGAGAACTTCTCGAAGCTTTCATGTGGAGTTTGGGGCTGGTAGAATATATGTAATAGCAAAAGCGGTGGTGCGAGTCTCGTTCAGAACAAGCGTGTTTCCATTTGCTTCAGGGCTAAACAGCTGAGAGGAGAGGAACTCAATAGGCTCTCTGGTTTCCACCCCTCTATCTCATCCCTGCACATCAAAAGAATTCCACCAAAAGACCCAATTAGGACAGCAAAAGAGCTTTATTAGGAGAATGGCAACATGAAAATGTGTATCTGGATAATCCTGTGCCCAAAGCATGTTTTGTGCGAGTGTGAGCATGTAAGGATGAAACAGTGATTTCAGCCTCTTCATCTCATGTTTATTTGCATTCTATTGTATATTTACTTTGATCTTCACAGATAGTGCCATATTTATTTCAAAATGACTTAACGTATTTAAAATTTAAAATTTGAATTAAACCCACATTCAGATTTTTGAATATCAGAAATCAATATGAATACAGTAAATGTGCTTCATCTCACACTAGTTGCTGCTGTTTTACAAAGATAAACAGTGTTTCCCATGCTGTTTATCTCTGTAGACAGCTCACTCCTCTGTTTGCCTGAAGGCCTTTGTGTTGCTGGAGCCAATGAGAGAAGTGCAGATGATGAATAGAGATAGTTAGCTCTAGTATACGGTTCGACCCCTATGCACAGTTATGACAGCAGTGGCACATAATTTGAACTAAATTAATGCGAAAGCTGCAGAGTGACACATAGAGTAAACTGTTGAGGTTGTCCGTGCAACATGTTGCACTAAATTCACTAAAACGGACTGTTGCCCTCAATTTTTCAGAGCAAAATCTGATCTGTCTATAGTTGCTACTGGACTGAAGATTGTCTATAGGTTTGATTTGTGTAATATAAACAAAACGGATCATTTTCTATGTGCTGCTGATTAAGCCTGATAGGAAAGGTTTGATTTAAACAGGACAGCAGGAAAACAGATCATAAAAAGTGATGTAATATTTTTAAGACAATTTTTTTTTTTTAGTCTTTTTGTGAGGGCTGTGTCATATCAAGTAAATCTTCCCCTCTGAAAAATAAAGTTTGGTGATACTATGAAGAAGAGACAGAGCACAGAGGGATGATGAACTGCTTCAATTATCCACTAGATAAAAAACTCAAGTGAGTATGTAAGAAAGAAAAAAGAAATGAAGGACATTTATCACTGACATGCCACTGTCTTGCCGCGTATTGGCAATAACACTGTGACTCTTCAACTGTTAAAAACTATGTAATCTGACTCGTACGGATATTCGTGCATGTGTGTGTGTGTTTCCATTTGTGTGTGCATGAGCATGCAGCCCCAGTTTTGTTTTAAATAATGCATGACGTATCCTTGTGCCCTCATAAGCATCAGGTCAGTGACTCATGATTCACTGTTGTGTCAAGCAGTGAGGATTTATCTCCATCTGTACAACAAAACAACAAATAGATACGAAATTGCATTTTGTAAAGAAACACGTTTCTGATGATTCTTTTCACCACAAAACATTGGAATGATTATTTTGTCCATCAATAATTATCATTAATTACAAAATATGATCATTTGATCTTTTGTTTCTCTCAGTTAACTGAAATTAATTTAAATGACCCCCCCAGCACCTCCAACAGACAGCCTTTTCAACAGAAACACTTATGTTCTGCTTCCTCCTGCTGATGGTCTTGAGAATAATGGGGGAGTGTGAGGTGTGTCAGAGAGGAAGACAAATCTTATTCCTTTGCCCCTTTTTACTCATCACTTCCATATTTAATCACTCAACATCTTGCATCCAAACTCTTGCCTCATATTTCTTTGTATTTTTACTTTTTATAGTTTTACTCCTCTTTGTATTCTTCACACATCCATCCCATGGCTCTTCAATGAGAGTTCGTCCCCTTCTCATTTATCTATGTCTGTATTTACCTCCTCCCTCTTTCTCTTTCTTTGTTCCTCCCCCCAAGATGATGACAGATCAATAGCTTAGGCTGCTTTAAATATTCCCTTTTATCATAATGTGAAAGAAAGCAGCAAGAGGGTCAGTAATTGTACAGTATTTCTACAGGCGAGCTCACATACATAAGCTCACCTGTGTGGCAAATCATTTGGATATTTATATTGATTTTCCCAACGCATTTGCTCTTCCCTGTAGAAAACCTCACTGCCCTGATGAGTAATTGCTTCGGCCTCGTGCTCCAACAAGACAGTGTCACATAACTGCATGATGGAATTGCGATCGAACTGTTGGGACTGTTTCCAAGGCAGAGGGTGATTTCTATGTTACAGATCTGCAGCTTAACATTGATGTTGGTCTGAATGTGCTGCTTTGAAGAACAGAGCTGATTTTGTGAAGCTTCCACCTGGTGGTTTAATCTCAATCAAGATCTTTATAGTTTCATTTTCTTTCAGGATTGTTCTCTGAAATTTTTTCTCTCATTCTCTTTGTTCATCAGTCCTTCTTTGAAGAAATGTAATGTTTGAATGCCCCACTTGATCTCTCCGCTGCTTTTATTTCACACGATGCCACTCGCCCACTCTCCTCTTGTTACCCACTTCTTGCTCTCTCCTTCATTTTGCTCAGCACCCTCTAATCTCCAGTTGGAAGCCTTCCTGGCGTGTTTCCTTCTTTTTCTTCATCCTTCATTGCCAAATATGTTGCATCTCCGATTTTGCTGCATTTTCCCTCCTCCATATACACTGCCATTCTGCCTTGTCCTCCATCTATTATCTCTTCCTCTAGAAGTGTCACTAGGTTCTTGTAATATAGTCTTCAGCCATTTCCCGACATGCCTGCGGGGCAACACGAGGCAATTTTGTGCCAATATTATACACACAAACGAGACAACCACACATGCATGAAGGTAAATAGGCTAGACGCACATACAAATATACACATACACTTCCTCTACTCTGCAAACAGGCTTTGAAGTGATTACCTGAAGGGGAAACATTTCTGTCAGTGTGTGGAAACAGACCTGTCAGAGACCGGCGGGGGATGTTGAGTGATGGAGATTTAAGATTGGAACAAGCGGGAACCAGTGTTTGAAACGACAGGAACACTGGGCTGATATACTCACAGAGATTTACAGGGAGAGATAGCCTGATAAAGGTGTGCCAGTGTCAGCCGTATGCTCACAGACAAATTCTTAGATTAGCAATAGGAGAGATGGATAGTTACGGCTTAAGGCGTAAGAAGAAGTAACATGCACCAAGGATAAGAATAAATCATTTTGATAAATGCATAGAGGCAGAAAACAAGCAACATGTTATATAGCCTAGAGAAGAAAGAGATGTGTTTTGGTGTTTAGTCAGGGTCTGTCTATTCTGTCTCTCTCAATCCATACATCCCAGCACACACTCACAGAAGCAGATTGCAGATTTTCACACACCAAACTAAATCTTTCCAGCTAAATCTTTCCATATGGCTTCCTAACAATCAAGCCTCTTTCATAATTCACCATGAGCAGACAAGAAGTGTCCCATATTCAGAGCAGTTGCCACATTTGCGCAGACAATCTCACGAATGGATGTCGCAATACAACATGACAATGTGTTCATTCTCCATATCGATTACTAAAAAAATTTGGCTGTAAAACCCAACATATGCATAATTTTCTGAAGTAATTGTAACTCTATTAAAGATTAAATCTTTCCAGTGGCAAAAAGTAGAAGTAAAATCCTTTCATTTTCTTGAAACAAACTAACTTTATGGAAGCTCTAAATGGCATTTTTATATATCATATTGTCAGGCTCGAGGCTTTTATCTGGAACGTGAGACCAACAGATCAGAGATGAGTGGACGGGAACAGAGCTTGCCCATCTTATCATCTGAAAACTCAGTACGATATTACTCCGACATCTACACCTACTTTTAAAAAAATTCAGGATTTAAACACAAACGTCTGATCAGATAATCTCCAAACAGTAAAGAAATTAAAATTCACACCTCAGCCATCTAAAACATTGAAGTGCATGTACCGGGATGAGTTCATTTTCTGCATCTTTGTTTACTATTACTACTCTTTCTAATACTTTCACTTTTTACCGAAAGTCAAAGCATCTTAATATACTCCCTTCAGCACGTCTTCCAAGGAAATCCTTGAATATGTTTTGCATATGCTTAAATGAGCACATTCTTTATCATCTGCAGTTGCTTCTAGTTTATCTCTTTTTTCTTCCTTTATCGTCTGAGACTCGTACGTTGTTTGTATTGATCCAGCTGTAATTGAAATGTGATTTCATCTGGTGTGTAGGCATCTCAGACAGCCGGCAGCACTTACTCCTCGCTGCATTAAATGACACTTGTTTTGATCTGCTGTTGAGTCTGATTATTCTCATCCTTTGACTTTATCCTGATTTTTAATTCACTCCCTACTCGCTTCATCCCTTCTGCTCTCTCGCTGCCTGCCTCTCTGCCTTCTATTCCTTCTTCCTGCCCTGGGAGCCAATCTGTCACCGTGCACGCGTGCGCACACACACACACACACACACACACGCACGTGCACGCAGGCACACAAGCACAAGCACACACACACACACACACAGACACACACACACACACACAGTCCCCCTCTGTCCTCCATCCCATCACCATGTATGTGGGGTACAGTATACATTGTAAACAGGAATGATCGATGACCATGTGGGGCTTCTGACATACCGAAGTGACCTTTTCATCAGCTTATTGTAATGTTGGAGAAAATAGAATGTGACTCACACATATTTTCTATATTCGCTGTAGTCCTGCATTAAGTCAACTTGATAATTCACTCTACATTTATTTGTTTATTTGCCTTTCATTAGTGGAAAGCAGATGCATTTAGGTGTGAAAAATAATTGGCGTGTTTGTTATTTTCTTCCAGAGTGATTCACAGTGTGTTATCACTTACAAACCAATGCATTCATATTAATTTATAAACTAGTGAATGAACATCACGGCATTTTTTATTTATTTATTAGTAAGTCAGGATGGATGGGGTGTTGGGGAAGGAAGGGAAGGGAGAGGGGGAGGCTAAAGGCAGTCTACAACCCTTAATGAAAAACAAGTGAATCGGAGGGAGGGTGATAGAGAGTGTGGGAGAGTAGAGGTGGAAAAAAGGGGGCTAGAGCAGGAGAGAGAGGGAGAGGTGTTGCGGCATGAGATGGAGTGAGAAAGCTTGAAGGGGGGGTGATAGAAAGAGGTTTTCTGAGGAGAGAGGAGCAGGGGAGAGGGAGAGAGAGAGAAGGGGCGAGGAGGGAAGGGGGCGAGTGAGTGTGTGTGTGCACGTTCTCCCCGTTCAAACACGTGACAGACAGATACAGACTACAGCACACAGACGCGTTCCTCTCCGCCGCCACGACGACAGCAAACATGGGGGCTGTGGTGGGGACGCTGACCATGCAGACCAAGCAGAGGAGGCCATCCAGCGGTGAGGGGAACACACACAGACACAGACACACACACACACACACACACACACACACACACACACACACACACACACACACACACACACACACACAAACACACACACCTTTACATGCATGCACACACACTACCTTTGCAGGGCAACTTTTAACGGGGTGTTTTACTATATCTACCACACACACACACAAACACACACACACACACACACACACACACACACACACACACACACACACACACACACACACACACACACACACAGACACACACACACACACACACACCCTCCAGGAGTTCATACGTGACTTGCAGGCTAAAGAAGAACAACTAGTGGTGTTTCAGTTAAGATGCAGGGAAAGAACGAGGGCACATGATTCTGTGAGTGTGTCAGTGTGTGTGTGTCAGTGTGTGTGTGTCAGTGTGTGTCTGAATGAAAGGGGAGTGAGAGTGAGAGAGTGACACCAACAGGTGTCCGCAGGGGAAAAAGAGAACCTTTTCATCCTACAGCAAAGTTGTGTTGTGACAGAATGTGCGCCCATGTGATCGCTGTTTGTCTTATGCTTCAAGACAGTGTGTGTGTGTGTGTGTGTGTGCACGTGTGTGTGTGTGTGTGAGTGTTTGTCTCTGTGTCCGCAGATGCTGGTAAACACACACATGTTGAAGGTATTTGTCACTCTGCTCACACACAGCTTCTCTGTCTTGCCGTTACCTTGGTAGCATGGTAGCCATGGCAACAAAAGATGTCAGTTTTTTTTGGGGTGGGTGGGTTGCAAGGGGAAGGAGAGGCGGGTTGATGGGGGTTGGGGCGGGGGGGGGGGGGTGGGTGTTGATGAGATTGGGGCATTCCTAAGTAAGTCAAGGCCATGTGAAAGAGATGTGACAGATACGATCGCACACAGAGAAGACCTGTTGCCTCTGATGAATGTTTTAGCCCCTCATTTAATCCTCCTAACACAAGCCTGTGAAGCACATTTATATAAATATGTATATATGCGCGTCTGTATGTACACACATAACTGATCCTGAACTGGCTGCTCTGATGAATGAACATGCTGAGCAGTCGGTCAGCATTAAGTCAAACACATCTCTATTAATAATGTACAGGCAGTTATTTGTTGGGACTGTTATTGGTTTCTGATGTAAATTTGCCCACACAGGACATTTCCCAATTGGGTCGCTTCGTCTTTTGAATTCACCTGTTTTTTGGTTCTTACCATGTGCAAACAAACACCTTCCCTTATGGGTGTCAAGGCTTGAATTTGTTGCTATACTGAATCATATAGTCACTATAGATACACTAAACATGCAAAGTCCTCCTGCTGTCGTAAACAGGAATTCCTTCTTTACAACTGTAGGAGGGTTTAAGATGGGATCCGGATCAGTGGGTATTTGCAGGTGGTGTTTCGCAGCACTGGTGTCCTGTTGTGGCATCTCTCTGTCGGATGCAGGATTAGTGCAGCAGCACATGAAAGTGAGCATGTGGTGTTGCAGATAACTTGTTATCCGGATCCCGACACTGACAGCGACACGGAGGGGGGGCGTCGCTGTAACGCTGTAATATTCTGAGATTAGATTCCTGCATGATTGATCCTCTGATCTTGAACTCCGTGTTCTGAAGAGAAAAAAAAAGTAACACCTCACTTTGTTTGCATGCAGATTATTTGTCTGTTCCATCAATACTGTTCGTCTTTTTCTAAACTTATTGTGTTGTCTGTTGTGTGTGTTTAGTGACAGTTCCCCTTAAGTGGTAGTTTCCTCCTACCTGTTGTCTAGTCTGTGTGGTTTTGTCTGACACCACAGCCACTCTCTCCCCTTCTGTCAAGCCGACTTGTGATATCTAATCTCTCCCACAAAAAAAATGGACCTGACATTCCTCTATCCTCCCTGTAGAATTTTTCACCTCTTCTCAGCCCATGTATCTCTACTTTCCTCACTCAGTGAGTTTCGACATCCTCCCTCTCTCCTATCTTCTCTTTCACTCCACTGCTCCTCCTCATATCTTGCTTCCTTTTAGATTTCTGCTGCCTTCCTCCACTCTCTTCAACCTTATCTTCTAGTTCTTTTTATTCTCTCTCCAGAGTTCCACAAATTTCTCTCTTCAATTTTACCCTTCTCTTTTCTTTTAACCCCCTTATCTGTCACCCACTCATCTTACATGCCACGTGTTTTTCTGCCACGCTCTCACATGCCACCGCTACAGTCTGGTCTTGGCATTCTCATTTCTTTACCTTTCTCCCCCTACTCTCTCATTATTCCATTCTTTCGCTCATTTGCTCCCTTTCTCCATCACCCACGCTTCCATTAGCTGGTGTGAGTGCTTATTAAGTCATCTCATCATTCTTCTCTCTAGGCATGCAGTGGCATGTGTGTGTGTGTGTGTGTGTGTGTGTGTGTGTGTGTGTGTGTGTGTGTGTGTGTGTGTGTGTGTATGTGCCTTTGTGTGTGTTTGTGTGTTTCTGCAGAGTCTAGACATGTATTTACTCCAAAAAAATCATTGGTGGCATGCTGCTAATAATAATCTGTTATGTGTGTAAATGAGCTGTATTTCACACTCTCCTAATATAATTGACATTGGCACAATAATATGTAAGAAAGTGACATTAGGTGTATTTCTAGCCAGCTGAGTCTGCAGCCTTTGTAAGCACAAACACACACAACACTGCAAACCCCCTCCAGTGCTATATGACAGTTGGATGATTAGTAAGAAAACAGATGTGTGTGTGTGTATGTGTGTGTGTGTGTGTGCGTGTGTGTGTGTGTGTGTGTGTGTGTGTGTGTGTGTGTGTGTGTGTGCAAGCTAGGGACTGCATGTTGTTTAAGACACCCAAGTGCTTGATGTGTTTCTGTTTGAAAAGCCATTGGACTTTCATTGAACCCATTTCGACTGCGCAAAAACAGTTCTTCTAAAAAATGAGATCTTGAAATCGCACCACCGAACATGGTTATGTGGTGCGGGTTTAGCATGGTGTAAATAAAACCGATGCAGCTGAAATCTATTTTTAAGACACTCCATCCATACCTCCAGGGGGTCCACGGCCATTAGAGATGCTACTTTCTTAGAGACTGCTTTCCTCTTCTGAGGAGGCCGGTGAGAGCAAGTCCTCTCCATCGCCGCCTGGATGGCAGATTAGGCTAATTCATATTATGCAAATGACACACTTTTTTTCCCCAAGGATTACAGGACACAGTACGAGAAGGAAAGACAGTGTAGCATCGTGACAAAGATAAGAAATGAAGGGGAAAGGAGGATCCAATGTGTCTGGGAGAAGAATGGAAGAGATGGGAGAGAAATGGGAGCTAACATTAAACACGAAAACCAGCTGTTAAATCCTGGCTCTGGGCTGGTGGAAATGTGCATCAGTGTTGATTTAAGTGGTGTTTTTGTAACATTTGCTGACTGAGTAAACTGACAGTCTATCTATCTATATGCTGACGGTTCAGGCAATTGCTTGTACAAACAGAAAAGAAAACGGCTCAGGCTTTTGGTCACTGTCAGGCGCCACAGCTTATAATAGCAGGTGTAACAGATGGAGGTGAAGCCCTCCAGGAGGCTTTCTAGGTTATGTTGGTTATTGTAACCTGCTGAGTTTACAGTTTCAGCTTTGGGGATGTTTCTAGAGCTCAACTCTTAGCAGTAAAAACTTTAGAACAGTACAATGTCACAGCAATCATTGGATCTTTCCCACATCAAATGATGCAATTAGACCTTTGCTCACCAAAGCTCACATTTTTAACAGAGCAGTTCAAATCATTCTCTTTTTTGGGAAAGAAAGGTTTCCTGTGCACTTTCTAGTAGAAGTGTATCATTATCTCCTTAATATCCACTGGCGGATTACTGAACAGGCCTACCAGGGACAAGACCAGTGGGCCACACTTAACCTAAGAAGGAGCCTCACTTTGAAGTGCGTGTTTTTCAGAATGTAGAATTGACCTGATTCTCAACTGCAGCCTGGAATATCAAGTGCCTGTTTTTGTAGTAAGAGAAAAAAAAAATACAACAGACATTCATTTTACCGAATGGAAAATGTATGAAAATCAAATGAACACGTATAGTATTTGAATTTGTCATAGCTGAACATCTGTTCCACACCTTTAATGTTAATTCAGTTGGATATGTGGGGTTAAATCACATCTAAATGTCCTCAAGATTTCCCCACTGTCAGACGAATAAAGGAGTATTTTATCTGATCTTTTTCCTTTGCTTTTAGATTTAGATGTGTGTATTTTATCAATGCATATATCAACGAATCCAATTTATGAATTTCACTACATATAAAAGCTATGATTAAAAACACTATTATTAAATGGTAAATAACTAAAGTGTGTTTCACATGTGATAAATGTATATGTTCTTTTTACCTGTGATTTTCTTGGTAGTGTTTATTAATGCACACTTATATCATAAGAAATCATTGGTCACTTCAATTTATTTGAGAGATCTGCTTTAAAAGGTTTTGCTGGTTTTCTATCCAACAACATTTGAATAATATTTGTTTAAAGATGTCAGGGTGGATAAATTATTATGCCCATTCTGATGATTACTGATGATTGGCATTGAAACATATTCTGTCATCCTTAGCGTGTCACATTTACATTACCAGGAATTTAAAAAAAAAAAGTTTTTAAAATTAAATTTTTTTACCCAGTGCTGCTGCCACAGTCAACTCAACAGTAAATAAAGCAAACCTTGAGTTGACAACTCTGTGGGAAACCTTCTGATGCAGCAGAGCCCCCTGCTGTCTACAAGTCAGCAGTTGCACTTGAGCACGTAAGACAATCACAGCTACTTTGCATCTAATGCATTTACATTAAGCACCAACTCGCACCAACTGCTGAGCGCCAGCTGGTCACACTGAAGCAATGGTGAAAAAATATTTCATAATTATTTCACTGTGATTTCACTGTGTTTTATCACACTGAACATGTTTTATATTTAGTGATTATCATAAAAATCTGCATAAAAGACATTTTATTTGACTGTACAAAATAAAACATGTCCTTATGATTTCCTTTGCTCTTTCACTACATCAATAATAATATAAGATGAATTACAAGTAACACATTTAATGAAGTGGGACGCTCATCTTCATTCGTGGTCCTGAGTGGGTATTTGCTGCCACCTGCTGGTGATATCATGTTAAAGCTAGTTATACTTATTTACCTGCTGTAAATCTTAATATTAAGTCTATAAACGGCCAAGATTCAGATTATAAGGGATCCTGGTAAACTTGTAGTCACTAAATTGGATTTTTGTGTTTTTAGTGAATCACAAAAATCCTGCTGATTGGGCAGAAACATTACTAGTAGTAAACAAAGCCTTCAATTGTTCTGGGGTCACGGTGTATCTTAATTGTCCAATTAATCAAGAGCTGATTTGTTTTCTCTCTCGAACACACACACACACACACACACACACACACACACACACACACACACACACACACACACACACACACACACACACACACACACACACAAAGCTCAGCGACAAAATAAAGAACATGCAGTCATTGAGCAGAAGGTGAGTTTTTCATTGTTACTGTGAGCTCACATCAGACCCTCGAGATGAAGCCAAGTTCCCAAGACTGAAGGACACAGTGACTATAAAAGAGGGGTGGTGCTGGTGCTGGTGGGGTATTTAGTGAGATGGAGCGAAGGTCAGGATAAAAAGAGGGAGATAGCCTAGGGAGTGGAGAGACACGGGGATAAAAAGACAGAGGTAGAGAAAGGCAGGTGATTGCTGATCTCATAGCAGAAGGGAGCAGAACGGACAGGATTCTGATGCTATAGGATGGGGAAAAAGAGTACAGTGAAAAAAAATTTAAAGTTTAGCATTCATCCAAAAGTTTATATACTAATAAAAAGAAAGGGACCAGGCAAAGGACTTAAAGTCGATCATAAGCCTTCCACAATCGAACAAAAGAAAGACATTTTTCAAATGGAACAAGAAGAGCAGAGTGATAACAGTTTACATACTATCGCCATCATTCTGCTCTGCTGTGGACTCGTCAAAATGCTGCACTTACTGGGTGTCATCTCGGTGGAGGGTGAGTCAGAACTGCATCTGATTTTGCTTCCATCTGCCAGTCATTTGTAATTTGTCAGAAAATCAAAGGAATAAAAATGAACAGTGTAAGTTCAAAAAGCTGCTTTCATTTCCAGTGATAAACACGGCTCTGAGTGATCAGCTCAGAGTGTCGGCTGTGCAGGACTTTGTATTATTTCATTATTAGTTCTTTTTTTCTTTGCCATTTTAAACCTGCTGGTTTTTAACTAACAAATTTCCCTCAATACACAGCAAATATTTTTATTAATATAATATCTGATGTCATCAAGAACATGGTGAAATGACTGAGATGTAGCTCTAACTAACTTAATGTAGATAGATGTCCCAACTTGACCTTTCTTAACCATTTGCAAGTGAAGGTATTGAAGATTAAAACCATAGATTTTCCAGTAATAATAATATACAGTAAGTCTTTTACTCTTTAACATATTCATATATAATAAAATTATACATACTTCACTATCTTCTTAACTGAATATATATGTTGCCTTTTTTTGTACATGATAACAATTTTTTGCCCCAGTACCATCTTGTTATTTGCAAAGATTTGAAAGCAAGAGGTGAACTTTTTGCAATAGACAGCTGTGTGTGAGCACATCTGTGACTCACATTTGCGTCAGGTGAAGTCAAACATGTAGATGATGAATGTGATTTTTTTTTGGGAGACATAATTATACAGAGAACTATTAGATGGGACGTCCTGTGCCGTGGTCAGTCTTTAGTGTGACGGTGACTGTGCAGGTGCAATCAAGGTCGGAGGACAGACAATGGAGTCCCAGTGAGGCTTTACAGAGCAGTGTATATTTTTTAACTCACACAGTACTTTATGTATCTAACCAGAGTCTGTATTTGAAAGCATTTACAAGAACATAAGCATATGCACCCCACTTATTGTGTGAGTACATGTATGCATGTGTGTGTGAGAGAGAGAAATAACAAGAGTCTGCTTAACATAATGTAGTAATGTACCCTTAATGCAGGAAATTAGCATGCACAGTGTAATAAGCTCTTACTGGGTAACATTACATTATTGTTATTGCAATTTATGTTGACGATTGCGGGTTAAAATTGTATTTGTATTCGCTTGTCATTATAGAGCATATGTAGCGCTGCCTCCCAGGAACTAATTTAGATTTGGTGCTTCGAAGACGTGAGATCATAACTGACACTTTAAATATAAATTTACTCTAAAGCCATGATGGCAGTGCTCTGCAATTATTTCCATGAAAAAGCCTGCTGACGCGTTAAATGATAACAGTGTTTACTGAAGAAGAGGTTGTTGACTGAAGTATAAATTAGCAGCCAAATGAAGTTGTCTTAGCCTGAAACAATAAAAATGCAGACCTGGTAGCGATGATTGACTGAGGGAATAGGAAAAGTGAGGTGTCAGGGTAATGAAACATTACTGCTTCATTACTAATGGTTTTGCCACACAGATGAAAATGTTTCTATTTCAATACTGACAGTATTTCAAACTTTGGAAAATGCGAATGACCATGTGTATGCTGAATTCTGACACTTAAGAATGCTTTAGTGCACACTGGTAGTACTGTAGGTTGATTTTACTTTGCATATATAAGCCGAGAACTGGGAGATGATCTTCACCCTGCGGTCCCTCCAAATGATATAATTGATGGTCTAACAGTCCATCCATCACCGTAATACAGACACAACTGGACAGGCTGGTCACTGGTGACCCATCTGACAGGCATTATTCTGAGATGGCGTTCATAACACACACCATCTTTACTTAAGCACCAGGACTTTTTTTTATACTAATATTTTACTACTGCTCATTATGGCCACTTTATCATATTCTGAAATTTTTATTACTATTTCAATTAAATTATGCACAATTATAACAGCATGTATAATTATTACGCTTTAGATTGCTTCAGGGAGTTTGTGCAATGTAGTGTCTGAGAGGAAGAGAGGGGAGGAGCCATGTCCACCTACAGTCCTGAGCGTATGTGTGTGTGTGTGTGTGTGTGTGTGTGTGTGTGTGTGTGTGTGTGTGTGTGTGTGTGTGTGTGTGTGTGTGTGCGTGTGCGTGTGTGTGGTTTTGTCCTTCGTCCCCTCCCCTCCAGCGTGGAGAATAATGAGCTGTTAATCAAAGGGCGGGTAAGGGGAGGAACATGGACCCGTTAGACTGACCTCTACCTCTCATTCCTCTACTGTCCCCTCATTTTTCCAACACTGTTATTTCTGATGATCGGAATAAAAACAACGTTACATGATATTATCCCTGCAGCACTATGACCTCTTCGCTGTTCATATAGAAACTTCTTTCTCAGGTGTTGTTGTCCATCCTTTGTGTCTCTTTGTCACTCCTTTGTGTGTGTTTACCTCTTCAGACAAAGCTGATGATGACTTGGAGATGACCATGGTGTGCCATCGACCGGAGGGCCTGGACCAGCTGGAGGCTCAAACCAACTTCAGCAAAAGAGAGCTCCAGGTGCTTTACCGGGGCTTTAAGAATGTAAGTGAATGAGCACTCAGAGAGGAAGACCAACACCTGGTTTCTCCATGACATTTGTCCTGTGCGACTTTTATACTGTAGATATCTGCTCTGGGGCTAATATGTAGAATTAACCTGACTTACTTATCAAATCCTCTTCAACATCCACTAAGTCTTGAAAACCAAGAAACTGGTTTAAAGACATAAAGAATATTTCTGTCATCAAACAACTCTAATCAGCCAGTCTCATTTATGTTTGTGTAAAACCAGTTATATAAACTGTAATCGCTAATAGTTAAAAGTCCAGATAGACATGAACTAAACGAGAGCTTCATAATGCAACCTCCTAGAATCCATTACTACTATTTCTGGTCTGAAAAAATTAGATGTGCATGGCAACATTAATAATTTAAAAACGCATTAATATTTTATTTATTTGATGTAAATCAAGGGTTTGAATAAGTCAGTTAGACGTTTGTAGCTTCATTAGGTTTATTTAAACATTCTATAAATACCTGACAGGTTAGAAAGGAAACCATTCAGGTCATACCTGGTCCAAGCTTGTTGTTTAATGTTTTATTCTACACAACTGTAACTGTAATCTAATAATACACATATGATTTAATGATTCACCCATTATTTGCTCATCACACTCTCTCCACCAGTCTGTGATCCCTCAGGTTAACTGTTTAAATCTCTCACAACCTCGCCTCTTTCTGCCCCACCCCCACCCCCTTCTCCAGGAGTGTCCAAGTGGCATCGTAAATGAAGAAACTTTTAAACAAATATACTCTCAATTCTTTCCACATGGAGGTAAAGAGAAGGTGTTTGGAACGATGTGAGTCTCTGTGTTGTTTCTACCTGGTTTATTGACTTGTTTACTTCCTGTGTTGCAGATGCAAGCACCTACGCACATTTCCTGTTCAATGCATTTGACTCAGCACATACTGGCTCCATAAAGTTTGAGGTTTACTTGATTGATGCCTTCTCCCACAATATTATCCCAAAATCATTGAGTTTGGAATTGTTCTTATTCAAATAATATTCTTGATTTCACTTCCAAAATCCCGTTTGTTTTTCTCTCCATCAGGACTTTGTGACAGCTCTGTCCATCCTGCTGAGGGGCACCGTCACTGAGAAACTACAGTGGACCTTCAATCTCTATGATATTAACAGAGATGGTTACATTAACAAAGAGGTGTGTGGCTCTGGATGGATTCCTCACCTTCCTAATTTTTAAAAAATTATTATAAACACATTGTATTTAGATATTCTGTCGCACCTCATGTCTCATTTGTATTCCACAGGAGATGACAGACATTGTTAGAGCAATATATGACATGATGGGAAAATACACTTACCCTGTCTTGAAAACTGACGCACCCAAACAACATGTGGATGCCTTCTTTCAGGTAACAATGTTTATGGAAGTGAAAAATCACAATGATACCATTATTGATTGATTAACTTGTGGATGAGTTGACTATAAATTGGATTTATATGACTTTTTAACAGTTACCATTTTATTCTAAGAGCCAAGAGTAAAAATGGGAAAGATGGGGCATACACGCACACGCACACACATGCACGCACGCACGCACACACACACACACACACACACCCACACACACACACACACACACACACACACACACACACAAAATAAAATAAAATAACTTTACGTGGAATGCCAAAATTATGAAAGTAGGTTTTGTAGAGAAATAATGTTACATTACAGATTATTCTTAAATTATAACATTTAAAAATCTTCAATAATATGAACAAGACACTTGAATTTGACAGATTTTACCTAAGACCGTATGATTAAACACGAGTATGTAACACAATGGATACTTACTTGATATGTTACCACTTCATCATCACGCACCATGCAGCTTGACAATCAACCAGTCACACGGGTTTTGAACCCTGTAAAGGAACAGCTCTGACATGTTATGTTATGTCATGTTATGTTATGTTATGTTATGTTATGTTATGTTATGTTATGTTATGTTATGTTATGTTATGTTATGTTATGTTATGTTATGTTATGTTATGTTATGTTATGTCCAGTCTGTGCATCACTTGTGTGTCGGCTGTGTTTTCCCACCTCATACAAGCCAGGATGTTCCAGTACCTCAAAACCATTTTCTTTCATTTAGTCCACTGCATAAAAGTTTAGTGGATAATCTTTTAAAAAGACTATGCTTCATGTTTGATTAAAGAAAAAAAAGGATTAATAATTCAAATGTAAAATAGTACATTAACTTTAAACTATTTAGATTCACCTTCCGATTTTAAAGAAAAATGTTTTTGGATGCAATTCCTTACATAATGAACAACGTATTCAATTATATGCTATTATTGTAATGTTACATATATGTGCAGGGAATTTGAGAAAGAAAAAAATACTGTACAATTGTCTGGTAGTTTTAACGAATATAAAAAAAATAAATGCAGTTTAAAATTGCTGTTATTACATGTAAAATGAGTTATTTAATTGATTAACAGATGATACTGAAGATGATACTTAATATCAGCGTCATTGTCCAGGTCTAACGCGCTGCAGAACCTGTTGAAAGAAATCTGCTTCAATTCCCATTATTTTACATTGTTTAGTATACAATAGAAACAGAAAGTACTACAACTACTGTAAAAATGTATAGTATATTTTCATTTTTTTACAAACTGGCGCAAATGAGCTCAGATAAAGATGCTGCTGATATTATCAGAAGCAATGCCTCATGTAAGGTTATCATGCAAGTGTAGCATCGCTTTTCTGTGAGCAATATGCCCCAAAATTAATTATTTTTTAATGAGCTCAGAAAAACAACACTGCTTTCAGGTTTTTGTTGTACATCTGTCTGTTTTAATAGCTTATTTCACTTATTTTGTAGGACAAGTCTCAAATTTGTGAGGCAAAAATGTATTGCTCTGCCATCAGAAAAATTCAAAATCACCAGAACGTGTGATATATGAGAATTTGTAATAATTCAAATAAAAAATGTATTTATCTGATATGTGTGTATTTTTGACAGTGTGTATTTTCCTTTCGCAGAAAATGGACAAAAATAGAGATGGTGTGGTCACTCTTGATGAATTCATCCTCTCATGTCAAGAGGTATTCTTTATTTTCTAAGTTCTTTTTTCCTCTAACATATTCCAAAAGTTACTTTTAAAATATGATATTGTAGTGAAAGCAAAGGTCTGGAGAACAGAAGAATGACGACAGAGAGCCATTCGGAGCCATTGCTGAGGTTATCAGTAATGTTTTTGCTTTTCCTCCTGTGATCTGTCAATAGTTCTGTTTCTCCAGTGACCTCTTGGAGATGAAAAGTCAACAGTTCTGTCTTTACAGGCTGTTAATTATGGGTGTTGCAACTTTGTGTATCAATGGGTTTATCTGCAGAGATCGCTGACTTGGACATTTCCAGGCTTTCACTGCCCTCTAGTGACCAGTAAACTGATTAAATGTCGAGTGTTTGAAGACTTTCTCCTCATGGCCAGCCTCTTAATTTTCCACTTTCTTTGAACAGGATGAAAACATTATGAGGTCTCTACAGCTATTTGAAAACGTCATCTAGACAAGACAGAGGAGAGAGACGGTGCAGCTGATGGAGGCACAGAGCGAGTGAAGAGAAAGGAACAAAGAAAATGTTGCACATAAAAGGAGAAAGGAACAAACATGGTTTGCAGCTGAAGAGATCTTGCCAATCTGTGTAGGCTGGATTCCTTACTTCATGGAGGATGTCTTGTTGTATCGTATCTATGGAGACAAACTGTCACCAGTTTTGGAAAATGTCCCTAAGACATTTGACCTTTTCATCTCATTTACTTTGTCTCCGTCTGCCTCATTTGTTGATGTCATTCCCGTCACACTGAAGATTGTGTAAACACTGATTCTCTCATATTTGGTCAGATACTTTTCTTAAATATGAATAATCAACCACATTTTCAATCAAAACTGGAATTTCATTCTTTCTTCTTGTGTTAGAAGCTTATTTGTTCTTATTCGTCTTTACTTTTTGTGTCAAAAAAGCAAATGTCAGCAATATTGTGAAGCTTGCAATACAAAGGCATATGGCATATTTAATCCATATCTGCCATAAAAAAATAAACAAATGTAATTGTAGGAAACCATGTTGCTGGTGCGTCTCACGGAGCCTCCTCATCTCTTTACATGCACTAAATTCAGACACAGGCCTTTAAATGTTAGCAGCGCTGAATTTGACCTCAATCAGCTTGCAGCAGTCATTTGTCTCTTGTTAACTTCTTCAAGAACCCTTTTTATTCCTACTGTGTGCATTCCAGTGGTGTCATTCAGTGTTTCAATGTTGTGACGACTTTGCTGTACATATTTATTAACTGTTGTATCTCTGGTTTTTTCTCACAACACAAAATCATTTGTGTCTCGTCTGTATGCTTCCAACTGTCTTTCTATCTGTCAAGATTAATAGAAACGTAATTATTCTACCCTTAATAAAGAGTCTATTTCGAGGTTTACTGGCACACAGACACATACCGACAAAGGGTCCTGCATGTTTTTGTGTGTGTGCTGTCCTGATGTAAAGTTTATGTCTGCCTGAATACAGATGTGTGTCATTTCCTAGCATGCAGCGTTATCTTGTGGACATCAGTACCGCTCAACCGATCGTGTTTGTGTATAAGAAGAAAGTTTTTGTCATCAAAAAAAAAATCTTGATCCGGAGCGACCAAACCTTTCACTGTGAAAAGGAAAAATGGAAAGAGGGATAGTGTAAAAATAATAAGAGTGAGAGTGAGACAAAGACAGAAGATGAGACAAATTGTTTCACTGAATCTGAAGCCATAGCCATCTTTCTTTTTCAAAGCATAGCCATCTTTGTGAAAATTGAGCAAGAAAAAAAAAAACCCTCATAGAATTATAAATGATTTACTGTCATACCCTCTCACTGTGGTACCAATAGTGTGATAAAAATTCTTGCGTTGTGTTGCTGCTCAGCTAAAAAGAACCCAGACATATGTTCAGATAGACAGACAGACAGACAGGAAGACAAACAGACATCTTAAAACTGTGAGAATGAAACCATGTGTGTATTGAAATATTGTATAAAATTATTATATTTATCAATAAACTTTTCAAGAAACAAATGAAATTGTGTATGCTACTTATTTTTATACGGCTTATAATTACTGTGTATTAAATCCTTTTTTGGCTATAAAAAACATGAGCAAAAAAAAAGTCACATGATTAGTTTATACTGTTATTTACACATATACAATAGAAGTACAGAAAGGATTTTACATTTGTGTCTGTATTCCAGACGTCACGGCCAACAAATAAAGTAAAATAATGTGCATATGAAAAAACGTCACCACCATCACTGAACATGCATCACTCCCTTTATTACCCAACTTACAGCCTCTTTTATATCTTCTCCCTGTAACCCTGCAATCTATTTTCCTTTTATAGTTGCTCACAAAAGTATTTCCCTGTAATGTGACATTCTCGGCAACATTTTCTTCAATTTTCTCCAGTTGAATGTACAGGTGAATGTGGTGGTGCATTGTGTTGGGATAAATGAGATCAGGAGAAAGAAAACAATCTCTGCACCGGCTCATTTTTCTGAAGATATTTGTGTTGATATTTGGTATGAAACAGGATGAAATTTATTTATAACTATTAAGCACCTTGTAATGCAAATGCTCTATTGTATAGATGTATAGATGTTTTATTGAAAGCTTTACTTTCATCTGGCCTTCCCAAAATGCAGCAATGACTGTTTCTGGAAAGATGGTTGCGTTGAAGGACAAACCCTTCAGAGAAAAACCTTGATGTGTCTGACTGAAGAATTAAGTGTCACTTTCAGGGTAATAACCAAATATCTCTCTGGATATTATTCTAACGAAGAGAACAAGCAAGCTCATTAACAAGAACATTCACAAGAACTTCCAGTCAAAATTTCTGTTTCATTTTTTCTGGATTTTAAAGTAGTTCAGAGCTGCAAGTCCTATTCCAAACAAGTTCCTTCTTCAACATAGGGATCACTTACCATCAAATCAAGTCCATGTTCACAACATCCACTCAAACAGCTGTGACACCTTCAGCTTTTCTGGTCCATCATTTTTTTTTCCCCATTTCATGGATCAAGGTAAGTCCCACTGTCCTCATGTGGGCTTTATTGAATGCATCTATCCTCCCAGGGATAATAGAAGATGCTTATTGATTAGAGCGTGTAGTCTGGCCTTTATTCCCTGTCCTCGGCCCAAGGCTGAAGGTTCTGCAGGGCGTACAGGGAGGAATTATGGGCACACAGTGGATCCGACACCGCTGATTCGCCGAGAGACTTCTGGAGGGCGGACTGCTGCAGCTGCAGGATGAGGCGATTGGCTTGTTGACGCTCCGCCTCTCTCTCCTCGGCTGTTTGTCTCCTGAAAGAAGCCAAGAGACAACAATTTCACATTGATAAATTAATTGATAATATTAATATTAATATTAATAAAGTAAGAAATGGGGATACGTAAATTTTACGAAAGAGTGAAAATTTGTGGAAATTCACAATGGCTTCTAGGCAGCTTTTTTAGAACATTATCTGAATGGTTCAAGTATCAGGAATTACGCACTTTCAAAATAACAAATAACATTGAAGTCCTGTAATAATTGGAAAAAACCGAAACATCGGCTATAAGATTTAATAATTAAGGCTGAATTATGTTAAATAAATTCTAAATCAGCAATATGAAATCTAAAAAGAAGCCTTAATAAAATATGTTAAATCTGAAATTATGAATTTGTTGCTGTCATGTATATTCTGTGACTTTTGTTCCTTGTCGACAGGGTAACTTCAGAGGACATTATGATGATCTGTTAAAGTTTTGTTTCAGAGCAGGAGTTATAAAATATGTAATTTCGTGCTTTACGCTCTCTACCGTCTCTACGTGTGGTGAAATATGACCGCAAGTGTAATTAGAGTCCTCTGAGAGTTGAATATGAAATTCCAGACTAACCTCCACTTTGTCCTGCGGTTCTGGAACCAGGTCTTCACCTGTGCGTCCGTCATCTTCAGACTCTTGGCCAGGGCTGCCCGCTCCGCGCTGGCCAGGTACTTCTGTCGGTGGAAACGCTTCTCCAGCTCACAGATCTGAACTCTGGAGAATGAGGTGCGGGGCTTTTTCCTTTTGGGGGGAGTTCGGTTTTGGTACGGGTGCCCTATTCGCCGCGTCACAGCGAACGGCACCAGAGCCGCTGCAGGGAGGACAGAGGCGCACACCAGTGAGTGGAACACAGCACCAAACAGGCTAATTCACTCCCCACTCTGTATGGAAATTCAAGGCCATATATCATTGATATCCGCCCTGTTTGACAACAATTCCCTATTTAGACTGTGTAAGGCCGTGTGAGAAATGTGAGATGAAGTTTATTGTGAGAGATGAGTCTGGCCAGAGTGGAGGGAACAGGGCAATTACTAAAAATAAAAACGCTGCTCCTCTTTGAATTGTTAGAGCTTTCATTGTCACTGCAGTGGTAATTGTGGAGAAGACAGCGGTCCCACTGGTCTGGTTATCTTTGCTGTAAATACTGTAAATACGAAATATCATCGGCCTTTGCTAACACAAGCAACTGTTAACTTGTAGTGAAACAAATTGCTTGTAGTTGACGTGTGAAAAATGTTTAAAAGCCAACCTAAATCCTCCACATCTCCACTTCAACCTTGTTTACATTTTAAAACACAAAAATATTAAATCTCTAAATCAATTTAGAAGTTTTTGTTTTATTTTTCTTTTCAATTTATGAGGGCAAGCAAAAATTATTAACATGTAAAAAAAAAACATTTTGGATCATTTTTATTACAATAGGAAACTATGTGTGACCAAGCCTGATAAAATTGTCTGCAGTGATCGTAAATTATTTCATTTATTTAGATGAATAAAGGAAATATTCACCTCCTCAAACTATCAAGACAATATCAATAACACGAAAAGGTGAATAATAATAATAATAATAATAATAATAATAATAATAATAATAATAATAATAATAATAATAATAATAATAAAGAAAGCATTATTTATAAGAAATTGCATCCTGATTTACCTCCTGCTTAAAGAATTTTAAATAAGTATATGTGGAAACACTTTTTCACACCTTCCCAAATATTTGGCACACTTGTTATGTCTTTTTAATTCAAGTGTTTTCTTCTTCTTCATTTTTTTTGTCCTGAACACAAGTAAATGTGAACGAAAGCCCCCACTACTTCATGGGGTTAAGCCTGGCCTACCTGATATTCTGTCTTTAGCGAACCGGTTTCCAATCCAAGGGAAACACAACCCTCCAAACCCGGGGACAGCGCTCTGCACGGGGCCCGGGGGTCCAGGTGCCGTCATGGGTCTGTGGGCCGGGACTCGAATCACTCCGCGACTTCCCAGACTCCTGCTCTCTCCATACGAACCCGAAGCCTCCATCGGAGGCATGATACCGGAGAGAGAGATGGACAGCGCGGTGTACGAGGGCGCGCCGGCGCCGGTCGGGCTTCCCAAACTGTAATAATTGTCCCCAGCCCCGCTGCTGGAATCGGATCCATTTTGTCTTCCGGCCATGCGGCCGTTTTCCGGCTCCGTACCGGCTCTCAGGATCTGGTCGATGCCGAAGCTGATGGGCTCGTGGTGGGTCGGTTTGGGAGGAGGACTCGGCGCGCTCGGTGCCTGCTCCATCTCTGTCGATGTGGTTGTTGCAAGAAGGAGGGGGAAAAAAAAAACAAAAAAAAACTTACAACGTTCTGAGGAAAATTCACTGGAGGGTCAAATTGCACCGAAAGACATCGCCGGTAGTCTCTCCATCGCTGTCCATCCGTGTGCTCAGAATCCAGCGCGTCCTGGTGGTCTACGGCAGGCCTCTTCCAGAGGACTGGGTCCCCTCCACAGGCTGTGGTGAAAGTTTGATGGGCGTTTGGAGAGATGTGACGCTCTGTCCTCCTCTCAGCGCGTCAAAACGCTCCGTCTAGCAGCTCCGTCCTCCTCCATCCTTCTCCACCATTCATTGGCTGGCACCGGAACGACTGATTGAATGTTAATGGAGGAAGGCCAGCTATTTGGCACGATGGCCAATACGTCTAAAACAACGGGCGTCAGCTTATTGTATGTATGTCAAGATATCGCAAATTCGTGTCTTGTGTGTGAGATTGACGTTATTATGGAAATAGAATAAAGCACAAGCGTCAACTTTATTGAAATTTATTTCATTTAAAAAAAAAAAAACCCCGTAAAGGTACCTCCTCAAACCAATGAAGATGAATATTCCTTTTTATAAATATTTATATTCTTAAGTTTGGTGGTGAATCGTCTAAAAGTGAATCGTTTCAAACAAACTGTTTTGTCAGTCATCTGTCAGTGTTCTGTTGGCCCCCTAGAAATGAGTTCACAGAAAAAGATTCACAAGTTTTGGTGACGGATGATATCAGAGGGAAAAGTTTTTACACACCTAAGGGTCTAATGAATTGAAGCGTCTGCCCATCTCCATTTATCATTGTGCGTCATTTGTCCTTCGTGTCTGTCATCTCTGAGGCATTTGTTTGACAATGTGAGGAATAATAAGTTTGAATGTAGGCAGTGGTTTTTGACTCGGGGATTATTTATCATATTATAAAAGAGAGACGGAAATGAGAAATGTCAGCCTCGGTATTGCCTTTAATCTAAATCTTCCAAATCGTCCACGCTTCGCAATCAAACGAGGAGAGTTGTGTTATATTAAATGCAGCTGAACAAGTGGTGTTTAGCGCTGTTTAAAAATGTAGGACTTTTAAGACGGAACAAAACCTGATGAAATGTTTTCTCTCCCCCCCACCCCCCATAAACCACAATGCTGCGTTTAAAGCTTTTTAATGTTTTTACCTTCAATAAAAACAAAGCAGTCATATTTGTGTTTACTCAAGAAAATGATGTAAAATCACTGAAAACATTTACAGACAATCTGAAATAATTCTAGGGTGATGGATTTACCTGAACGCATCGCGTCTCTGTAAAATAAACGGACTAATTGAGCTTTGGCTCTGAATCTACTGGACCTATTGAGGATGGCAGAGGATGTCTTATTATGTCCTTGCAGCCAACGCCACATTAAATGGCCTGACAAGCGGCGGCTATGGGCTACCTCAGATAAAGTGTCCGGGCTCTGCAAGCTGCTAACCGCCCAGATTCAATGTAACAGGCGCCCAAAGTGACCGGATAATCACATTTTCACTAACTTGTCTCAGGGACAGACAAATGCGATTCGGCTTCGGTTGCGGCAGGTGGCTTTTTAAGATATCACATTGCAGTACTTAAACCGACTAATGGCCAACATATTCATTTAATGACAATGGGGTTTCTATTTGTAAGCTTTTAAAAGATGCGTCCATTAATCATAGTTTTTGAAGACTCTAATAGAAATGTTTTTTTTTTTTTCTAATGTATTTGGGTTATGTTGCCTTCTTGGATCAATTCTATACAGGCTATCAGTTGTTTTATTTGACCCTTTAACAATCACCGTTGAATCTGAACAACACATATATTTACAGATGCATCTTCATTTTAACCATTTGATGCTAAATGTTACAGTATGGCCGATTTAAAAAAAAATGAATGGAATTAAATGTAATTGATTAAAAGTGTGAGTCTATAATATACAGGATGCAAACACAGAGAACTGTATTTGATAATATATATTTTAAAAAGCGACCCTATCTCGCCCTTCACAATAAAGTCTTATGAGGCAATATTGGACAAGGCCCGAGGTGTTTGTTTGGCAATATGGACAGACTCTGGGTGTTGGCTGGTTCATCCTTCCATATGTGAACCTACTGGTGGCTTTTGATGGTGGAGAATTGGTCTGTTACAGCTGTCAGCAATGCGGACATTTTTATGTTTCTCTCGACGACATTTTCAAAAATAATTTCCCATCAAGAAATATGTTGGGGTTTGTAAAACCGAGCCCCTAGTCAAATCAACTGAGTATATTTAAAATAATTACACAGTTATTAATAGCGTGAGGAATACCGAGAAAACGGCTTCATCCAAGTTATGCGCGTTTTTCTTGACTCCCCATCAGAGTGACTGCAGTCCTCCCCAAACATGTAGGGAGCAGACGGGGTGTTGGTAATCCGGTGTAATCCAATGATTATGAGAGCTACACACATTCTCCCTGACCTGACACACCGGGATATCCGTGACACCGGTTATCCAGACGCACAAGGATCAGGCCGGCCGCAGCTTCATGGAGCTTCTGAAATTTATTACCGGCTATAGATGATGACGGAAGTGCTGTAATCGATTCATGATTACAGCAGAAAGGATAAAAAGTATTGATGTATTATAAAAAAACAGACGTAAGGTTATCTCTTTTAGGCCCAAACGTTTAAATGGCGTCTCTGAAAAAGCCCACAGCCTGCTCGAACAATTAAGACGCACATCAATTCTCATTTTTTTTTCCACAGGCAATAAAAATGCTGACACCCCGATTTCGAAAGTCCAAAAAGAAACGACAACAAAAGAGTGAAAGAGTGCGATTTGTTTGAGAAATTACCACTTGATCTGCATAATCGGGGGTCTGGGCTGCAGCTCCAGTACCCGGGGGCTGCGTTTTTATTGCGCGTCTCTTCGCCGTTATCAATTTCAGCAACACGCCTGACTTTTTAAAAGGGGGACGAGGCCGGCTGCCTCTGAATAATGAATGACACGCGTTTATATTGTCGCTAAAGTGCCCGTGATGTTACAATATGAAAAGGCAGCGGTAAGTAATAGTGCATTTAAAGGGGATGTAGTGTATTATTATGATGTAAAAGAGAAGGAGAGAGGCGGTGGAGAGAGGGAGATGAGTGGATAGCAGCACCCAAAGAGAGAGAGAGAGATTGTTTTATTACAATAAGAGGAGATGAGTTTGCCTCGCAGCGAAATGGGGACCAGTTAATGAAACTTTACCGCAGCTAACGATTTCCCCTCCCTCGCTCTAAAAACCGCCCTTATGAAATATTTAAACTATTTAATATAGGTGGTATTAAGCTGAAAGACACTGGCATTGGCCATCTGACAGCATTTACAAGACGGTGGATTTCTAAAAGTTGGGTAGGCTTGAAAAAGCTGTACTGCCCGCCTCCGTCAAACCTCCGCATGACAAAGGTCTTACAATAAATTATGCTCACATTCAGACCAATATTATAATATAGAGTCTCATAATTTCTCCTTTCCATGCCGTGCATATTTTCACACGCAGATGCAGCAGTTACAGGGTCATCCTATCAATTTAAGCCTGTCTTGTCTGTAATGGAAGGGATAGCCCGGCATGGCCCCAGTGTGTGTGTGTGTGTGTGTGTGTGTGTGTGTGTGTGTGTGTGTGTGTGTGTGTGTGTGTGTGTGTGTGTGTGTGTGTGTGTGCGTGTGGGTGTGTGGGTGGGTGGGTGGGAGGTAGGGTTTCATATTGACATGCTCAGTGGGATTGTTGGATGAGAAGAGAGGAATGGGATCCTCCATCAGGGACAGAGTCTGGCCCATCATCATCACTGGCCTGTCACTGGACCACTGATCTGAGTGGATGCACTTCATCTGATGGAGACTTGAAAAGCAGATAAACCATGAAAAATGTCACCCTAGATGTCCCAAATATGGTTTGGTAGAAATTAAAAGACCAAAAATAAAGGTTGCTATCTTGTAAGCTTTTTTTGTAAGGAAGGAAAACCAAAAATTTTTTAGGTGCGGAGTTATGGTGGAATACATAATATATATTTTTTTATATGAACTCAAGCAGGAGCCCACGGAGAGACTTTCAGTGTGATTTTGTATACAAATCAGTCATGTAAGCTTTTTTACTGCAAGTATCAGGATGCACATTTAACCTCATAAGTACGCCCCGATATGGTGAATATTTGTTTCAGTGAACATTGTTATTACACTTGAGGAATCAATATGCTTTGACTCAGTGTGTGCGTGTGTGAGGGTAGACCATGTAAGCCTGTCTGATGGTTGAATGCATGGCTGCCTCTTCACGCTGGTTAAAAGTCTGGGGAGGGAGGGTGAGGAGGATAGAGGGGAAGAGCATGAGAGAGGGGAGTAAGTAACCGCATGCAGAATTATAGGGATGGACAGAGAGCAAGAACAGGATGGCTTAGATTGAGATGTGAAAGAAACAGTTAAGGCATTAATGGATATCATTTGGGGCTGATGATAATTGAACACATGGCTTGAGTTTTGGACAGGAAGATTCCAACAGTGTTGTCTGATCTTTGTATGTGAATTTGGGTTAAACTTCATCTCTGCTACCCTGAGAACTGAAGTTTCTGTGATGTTTTTTTTTTTTGTTGTGGAGACGTTTTTAACCTATTATCATACTCAGCAGCTTTCAGATGTACCTGCCATCACCAAAATGACTGATGCAATTAATAAGTGTGTGTGTTTGCTGTTGCTGTAGTGACTTATGACTATGACTTGTGTGTGTGTCTATGTGAGACAGAGAGCATGCCGCTGAGGGTTTGACTTTAAGAGCAGCTGAGCGCTCATGAACGCCCCTGGACGTGGCGCTAATGTGTTAATTCATTACTGCTTGTAGTCAGTTGCATTGTGTCAGCCGTGTTTCCCATCTCTCTCTGTCTGTGTCCTCTCCGCTTCATAAAAGCCGATTATCCCGCATGTCGCTGCCGTTCCACCCGTTCTCTCCAGCCTCTTGACCTCCTCACCCCTCCTGTTGCCTGCCTGCAGGGTGCTCGTGCAGGGGAGGAGGGGACAGGGGACCAGCTGCCACCAGCCATAGTGCTCTGGTGCCTGGCAGAGGGAGCTACTCCAGCCCCCTGCTTTGCCCGGCCTTATGGCCCCTCAGGGTGAATGTTGGGAGGGGTGGGGAGCATCAACCTCATGCCACCAGCCCCACCTGTCTGGCCCTAGGCACATGAGTGGTACCAATTAGACACAGTCACAGCCACATATGCATATTACTGCAGGATGACCCTGAAAATGTCAGCTGTCCAGTAGCTTTGATTCAATCCAGTGTGTTTAAGTATTTTTCAGAATGCGGAGTTCATTTGTGTGATTTTAATCACAAAAATTAACAAAAATGTTTTGTACTACTGAACACACCAGGCAATATTCCCATAGTTAAGTTCTGGTTCTCTCATACACAGATTTCTCCCATGGAGACGCACACACACACACTCACACACACGGATACACTTTGCTGTGAGGCGTGAAAGAGCCAGGGCTAAGTGAGGCCACTCCAGAGCGTTATTCTCTATATTGATTTCCTATTATCAGATCCCAGTCCCTGTGGAGTCATTAGTGCTGGGATCAAACAGACAGACAGAGAAAGAGACTAATACCAGTCACTTACACCAGCACAGGAAGATCACCTTACCTCCCTGAGGGTAGGAAGGCCAGAGAGGAGCAGAGGGAGGAGAGGAAACGATGGAGGGGGGGGAAGTGGACGGACGAGTGCAACGGGCTAACAGATGGAGACGGCGATGTTTAGAGAGAGAGGAAGAGAAAGAGGTGGGGTTTTTGCAGCGGAACATTTATGGGCAAATGGAAGACACTCTTTGATCACTTTATCTGGCTGCTCTGTCGCAATGGAAATGTCTTGTTGCACTTTCTTGCTCTTTGTCCTCCTTCTCAGCGGAGCCTCCACGCCATCCAGATAACATGGTTGTCTTTTGTTTTTACTTTATTAAAGTTGTTTTTTTTTGGTTTCCACTAAAGCATGAATTTTCCCTTTGTCCAACCTTGTAAAACGCAGCCACGAAAGCTCCGCGCCTTCCTCGCTGTCAATAATTTTATGGTAAATGATGCAATGATGAATGGTTTTCATGTAGCCAGCAGCTGTCCCCCACAGCAGAGAGAGACAAGAAGACAGAGAAGAAGAGAAAGAGGAATATAAAATGTGAGATGCTCATTTTGGGCTCTTCCTTCATAATTTCTGTGGATGTATTTATTCTCTATGGATTCCGGGGGAACAATGAATTCATAGTTTGAATCAACACCATCCATCTTCTTCACTTCTTGCCTGCCACCGGAGCCTAGAAGTGTTGGTCAGGACACGCTACACACATAGAAGCTGAAACACACACACACACACACACACACACACACATGCACGGCTCAGATGGGGGGTGACCCTGGCCTGACCCCCCTGCCGACCACCAATCTGTTCCCCAACCTCACACCATGAGAGACCGGGGCACTCCAAGATGGGGACGCACACATCCAAAGACACACAAATGTATGCTTTCATACACATTGGCATATCGCACAACGTGTGATCTGATGGATATCTCCTCAGACAGTACCATGTGTGTGGGCAGCGTGTGTATCTAAGCGTGTGTGTGGCGCTGTACCCTCTGCCCCCTCCCACTGGTGTTAATTGATTCTTGGTGCGCTTTGCTGATTGGTGTGAGGACCCCTAGAGGCGGCCCCGTTCCATACCAAATCTCTCCTCTTCATTGTGTAGCACCTCTAACATCTTACATCACACACAGCACAGATATGCAGTGTATTATATATCCTGATGTATATGTCCAGAGTTTTGATACACTATCAAAGCATGTGTGTGTGTTTGTGTGTGTGTATATAAACGTGCGTGCGCACCTACATACGCACACACACGTCTTTCAGCTCTCTGGGGGGTGGGGGGGGGGGATTCACACCCCAGTAAAGAGGAAGCTGGCTCGCTGACATGAGCAGATTGTGGATCATATGAGATGATCCACATAGAGAAAAAAAAAAATCAGTGTCTTAATGGAGATTCATGAACAATATAGGTGGGCCTAGGTGTGAGTGTGTTTGTGTGTGTGCGTGCATGTGTGTGTGTGTAAGAGAGAGAGAGCGTGAGCCAGAAAGACAGTAAGAGAGATGGATCTCCGGTTATTAATTTCCAGCCGCGGCCCCTGGGTGAGATGTTAATATAGGGCTGATTGTGGCTAATTTCTTATTAATTGCCATCAGCAATTACACAGTGGCTAGTAATGTGGCTAATTTGTTGAAATGAATTTGGTTTTCTGAGGCATTTTAATTGCTGCAGGTGGGCACCATCTTCTCCACACTGTCCTTTATGTTCTTCAACAAGAAAGTTTTGAGGCTGCTTCTGCGGGTGACAGATATCAGTGACAATGTGTGAATGAAACTTGGTTCATTTTGATGCGTGTCATTATAACAATCTCTAGTCATGCGCTGTTTATCTCTTTTTAAAAAAAAACAAAAAACTTTTCTACCTCTATGCCGTCATGGATCTTTACTGCATCATTTTTAAAACACCGCAACATCTTATTCATCAGGTTTACGCATCCTCCTATATTGTATAAATCTCTACACGTTCTTGATCATTACAATAGGGATATAGGGACATTTAAGTTGTTGCCTTTGTTGAATGTTTATAGCTTCCGTTACACAATCTCAACGACCACTGAGGAACCAGTGGATACAAAATTCCCCTATAAAAGAGGAGATGCCCTCTGGGCAGCCATAGCTCATAGTTGGCCTGATTTAGTGGCAGCCAGGAATCTGGGCTTGAATAAAGACACACAGAGAAAGAGAGAGAGAGAGAGAGAGAGAGAAGGGGCAGAGAAAGAAAGAGAGAGAGAGGGGATAAGATCGCTCCCTGTGTGATAAATAGCCCCAGCTCTCTCTATTGCATTAACCGTCCAGGCCGATAGATTGCAAGCCCAATAGACCCAGACGTATGCGATTGGTTTCTCATATAAAAGTTGCATATTAAATTCCTTCACAGGACTGGTGCCCCTCCAGCGTGAAGGAGGGAAGGAAGAAATGGGAGTGAAAAAAGGCAGAAAGTGGGGAAAAGGATTGGAAGAGTGAGAAAAAGGCTTTTTATGAGAAGCGAAACAGAAGAAAGAGAATCGGGGGAAGCCGGGGAGGAAGAAGGAGAAGGGGCAAAGATGATGATGATGGCGGGGAAAAAGAATAGCTCGATGGTGGAAAAGACAAATGGTGATGTCATATATTTAATAGGTCCGTGGATATTGGGCAATGAATGCGACCGCGCGTCCATTTAATCAGTATTGCTTCCCCAATGAAGATTTCTCTCTTGTTTTCTCTGACTCCCACCTTCTTCTGTTTCTGGTCGTTCTCCACGCGTTAATGTCCTCTCTAATTGTTTCCAAGCTCATTAAGATGCTGATGTTTTAATAGTAATTAATCCGTCATTTGCCTACATGCAAACGCGGGCCACTGAGGTTTGTTCTTCCCCGTTTCAATTCGCCGATAATGGGGTAACCTAGTCAAAGGAGACGGTATCCTGCTAATTTAGCTCATCACTGCTAATTGGTTGTTAATTACCAGGCAGGCTTTGGGATTTTGGTGTGCAGAAAGAGGATTGTCCCTGCTGCTGTGATGCTTCTTGTGTGAACTTTAAAAAGTGGAATAAATGACCAAAGGGTGAGAGGAGACGCGCACTGACCACTTTTCCGTTTTCTACTGTTTTTTTTGTTTCCTTCCTTCTTCTCCTCCTTTCCTGTCCTCTTGTCCCTTCCTCCATCTCTGTCTCTCTGTCTCACTCCCTGTCTCTTTCTCCATGATATTATTAACTCATTAAGTTTTTTTTCATTATTTTTAATAAAAGATGAGTTATGACTTTAGCCTCACTGTGGCAGCAGCATCTCCCTCCTCCTCCTTCCTCTCTCTCTCTCTTTATTCCCCTTCAACTATTTACTCCTTTACCCCCACCCACCCCACCTCCTTTCCCCTTCTTCCTTCTTGGACATATTGTGCCTCCTCCGATGTGTTTGACCCTTGAACTGTAGTTTCTGATATCGGTGTTGCTGGTTACAACCTTCTGTCCATCTCATGCTTTCGCCAGAGTCACTTATATCTATCAATCATCTCTCTTTCTCATAGCGCTGAGCAGTCTTTAGATGGCATTCATAAGATTTATGATTCATGATTCTATCCTCTTTGCGTGTGTGTGTGTGTGTGTGTGTGTGTGTGAGAGAGAGAGAGAGAGAGAGAGAGAGAGAGAGAATAGGGAGAAGGAAAAAGGACGAAAGAGAGACAATGGCTGAGACAGAAGAGAGAGAGGAGGAGAGGGTCTTGTCAATGACAGACCTGAATAATGACAATATCTATGATTGATAGCTTTTAGAGAGCTGGTGGGTCTTTGTACTATATTTGTGTGTGCATGTGCATGTGAGCGTGACAAAAAGAGAGTCTGTATGTTCTATTTTTCCACACATTAATCTGATGTTAAAGAAGAAATGATGAATGGTTTTCATGTAGTTTGAGGTGTCAGTGGTCACTCTGAGAAAGAGAGTGATGTAAAGGGTAACGAGTCACCAAAATTAAAAAGAGACACAGGTTTGTGCAAGGAAACTCATAGAGATTAAAACAGTACAGAAGTTACAATTGCCGAAGACAAAATATAAATACAATTAAGAGATTATCATCATTTTGTTTTCTAAACCTGAAAACCTGAAAGTAAAAAAATCAAATAAAATTTACTGCATCTCACATTTTTCATCAGAGTCAAATTCTGCAGAAAACACATAAAGACAACTAAATTGTACATGTGGATTTATTATTATGTTAAAATAATACTAACATGTGATATAAGCAGCAGAAAGAGCAGTGATCTACAATCATTCCTCCCCGATAAGTAATCCCTTCTGGCGTCACCAAGCTGTAAGTGATAGGAAACAAAATCCAGTTGTTGTTTTGTGCAAAAATGCATTTTAATGTTCAAATAAGTGGTTTCAGCAGTCTATGTAGCCAGAGTCAAATTAAGAGGACATTTTTAAAAGTTACAGCATCCACGTGATGAAATTCTTCTTTGTGTTTCCCTGAGCGGTGCTGACTGCTGAGTCACGCTTGGATGGATACGTCCTTGTAATCATATTATTTGTGTATTTCCCAGCACTGGCAGTGAAGCTGCAAACTGCTGAAGATGAGCGCACGCTACCCTACTGTTTCATGGAAACAGTCAGAATTAGGATGGGATGTCACTTTGCTGATGCAGGTAATGCATAACTGTTGCTCAGATACACAATTCAGTGGAACTGAAAGGGGAAAAAGACAGAAGTCCACAGTGACATCAACTTTACTGAGACTGCAGATGGCTCCTCTCTGCTTTGCACAGCTTTGCTGTTGCTATTCTCTCATGTTGTATATCATTGGCTGATTGGTTACTACTGTATCTTTCTTGTAACACCCAGTGTCATCACATCAGTTTGGCTTTGAAAGCTCTCACTTTCTCTCGCTGGTTCCTGATGCCAACACTGCTCGCTGTCACAGCTCCCTTCACCAAGCAACCTTCTCCTAAAATTTAGTATCTGGTGTTGCTGTTCTGCTGAAGTCTGTGATTAATAGAGGGAGTTAGCACATGATAAGAAATATCCTTATTGCTCACTAGATGTAGCGCACAAACCATGGTGCAGAAAGTGAGCATGCAGAGTAACTTTTCGTATGTTAAAACGATTGGAAAAACACAATATGATACAAACACAGCTCTTGTTAGTGTCTGGCACAAGTAACCGACATAAAAAAGCCAATGCAAACTGAAGAGTCATATTTAGTTAAAATCACAAATGTACTGCAGATTACACAGAAACTTTCTAGGTTCAATTTAGCTGAGCTTTGTTATTTTCTGGCAAGCATATTTTATGCTAATAAGGTGGCTTCTAAGAACACTGAAGACAATGAGAGTTGAGCTTTTCTTCCACGTCTAACTCCTCTTTGTCGTCCTTGGTTCAATCTGGATATGTCAGAGGCAGATGTTTTCTTATTCATGTCAAAATGGAAGTGATTTAAAACAGGGCTCCATGTCAAAGACAGTCCCAGTTAGTGTGTACTCCTCCACCAACACTGCCCACAGGAAAACAAGACAGAGTGGAATGTTTTACTGCTGGTCATGCATGGGCGGTTTAGCTCTCCATGCATTATCTTCACTGCTTCTCAGATCCTTTAAGAGCTCCTGTAAAGAGCAGAGGCACCAAATCCAACTAGAAATCAATGTTAAAAATGGTTGTCGTCTCTGAACGACTTAAGAAAGTCTGCATTTTCCCCCCCTTGTATTTTAATTTTTTTCATTGTAGAAACTCATAACTTCCTAGCAGAGCAGAGGTTTTATTCATGAGTACTTGTGTCATGTTATTCTTAATTATCAGATAACCCCCAAAACAAAGAAAGGAAAGAAAGAGAGAAAAAGAGAAAGAAACAAGCAAGCAAACAAACAGACAAAGAAACAAACAACAACCATGAATTCATCCTTTAACCCTAATCTGCTCCAGTGGAGTGACTCATTCGTCAACAGGAATGGCTGCTGGTGTGAAGGAGTGTGGAGCAGGAAGTTTGTAAAGAAGAACGTTCTCTCCCAGTTGAACATCCGGGCACAAAATCTGGGAAGTTGAATTCAAGATGTGATTAGCCTCATGGTTCTAATACCAAATAAGTGCTTCCATGTGGTTCAATGAAATGTAATCCTTCTAACACTTCTTTCCAGGTGCTGACATGCAGATTAGATCTTTCGAGCAGTTCTATGTCAGTCCTCAAAGGAAATTGCTCAAAGGATGTAGAAGGTTAAGTGTTAATGCAACACTAGTTTGAGGTGATGTTTGCTGACAGTTGTGATGAATTGTTTCCACTATACTTGTATTTCTTTACATGCGCACAGCGTTTCCTGTGTCTTCTCATATGATCATCTCTATCCATTCTTAAATACAGGCCATCTACAGTATACTGTCTTCACAGTGGTAGTATAAATTATATCTGTTATTTTAAATGTTCTTTATGGGTACAACATAGTTGGAATTTTTTACTTTGGAGAAACACACACCACACTCAGTCCTCAGTTACTTTAACAGTATGATACAATATGTACATTACCCAACTGTATGTCAGTGAAGATAGGAAGTCTGGAGGTGGCTGCATTTGTCAAAATAAACACACAACACTGATTCCTTTGCTTCATATTCAATTGCCAAACATTTCAGCACAAGCACGTGAAGTGGTAAATGTTACAAAAGTTCCTTTCATCCTTCATTCCTCTACTGTTCCCTGATTTTTTTAAGCATCCATTTCATCCAGTATTCTGCTGCAATACTACTTTTATTTCACTAGAGCGTACTCTTGAGTCATGTCTATGGAGTTTTTCAGTCATTCATGTCATGATAGATCTCTGTGATGAAATAAATTAGCTGAACTCGTCGGAAAAGCTTGAAGATGTTTTGTGTCGGGGTCAGTAAGTCATGATGAGAGCTATAGGTTGTTCCAACCCCAGGAGGTTGGAGTCACCTGGCAGTCTTCCCAGTGTTGGATTAGGGTTAATGACCTTGACCACTCCTACTAGGTTAAAAATCTTGAACTCTTAACCAACGATTCCTGGATGAGAGGAGAAACACTTTCAAGCTTTTCTTACAAGTCCAGTTAACTTCATTCAACAGAGATATCTTGAACTTTCAAAAGAATGCTCATTAAATCAATAACCAGCAGGTCGATCAGCTGCTCTTGTTTTACCATCCAGTGCTCCAATGACATCCATAGTTAGTGAAAGAGCCTACCAGGGTTTGATGGTTATAGAGGAAATTTTTTTTTTAGATGGCTGGACATTGAGGTCCATTCAAGCTGACGCGTCGGCACTTGTTTGGTCATTGGTGGCTGGCTGTATGCATTTAGGTGTTTTGGAGTTGAAAAGTTGCTAAGGTCTCAGGGTCTCCAGTTTTTGCTTGTGAGGTTATGGATGGAGTAATTGCTACCAGTGGAAGAGAGACACAGAGAGAATGGATTAATCACACTGTTAGTATTGAGATAAGTAGCTTGTCTCTGTCACTAAAAGTACATAACAATGCATTAAAGCTTTATATCAAGTGGAATCTTACGGGGGGGGGGGTGTTAAAGCTGTTGGCACAATCTTGTATTCAATTGCACTGAAGGGAAAATGCTGTAATAATATTTTATCAAGAAATTTTTTAAAAGTATTGTCTAAAACACCAAAAAATTGTGTAATGTGTAAAACAAGCAAAAAAAAAAAAATCAAACTCATTACAGTACTTAAAATAATTAATATGATAAATGATGATTACAACAATTTTCACTGGTTGTGATTTAGCCTCCTCTTAGAAAAGGTAATAAGTAATCCCTGCATATTTGCGCTTCAAGATGCGTGGCTTCACTACATCACAGATTTTTAGTAGGCCGTCGCATGACACTGCACGTGCATGCTATTGGCTGACAACATCCGTGTGTGCGCTGTGTTCCAAGAGTCACGGTTCCTCCCATGACTTTTGTTAAATACAAAAGTGCTTTAAACAGTCTATAAGAGTGTGGGAAAGGGTAATACAGATATAAAGTGGTTTAATATCAGTATGGGGAGGGTTCATAAACGTTTAAATTACCGTAAATAGTAAAAATAAATATTTGGTCTCTACATTGCGGAATTTTGGTTTTCGCGGGTGGTCCTGGAACACATTAACCGCGAGTAACAAGAGATTACTCTAGTCATCAAATGATGGCAAAATACACAAAAATATTAATATATAATTTTTCATCCACCAATATACGATGAGGTATTTTTATTTTGTTTTAAACAACATTATTACAGTTTCATATGTCCTATCTTAGCTTGACACGGTGAATTGTAGTTTGTTGTTGGAGTAATGAATTTGAAATGTTTTTTTAGATTTCAAGACATTAGTATTTTTTAGTACTACTAGGCAGTAAATCTCAGGGTGCTTTTAAAGCTGTACAAACAAAATCTGTATATGGGTATGAGAAATGCTGTTTTGGGATTTACTGTCATTATGGGTGTGGGCTGAGTGTTTAAAATGCAAGAAGAGTCATTAAGAAAAACTACTTTTGTTGTTTTGGTGTTGTTTTAGCTAAAAAAATAGAATAATACTCAAAAGAAGAACACATGGGGAAAGTGAGAACAAAAGAGAGGAGGATGTGAAAGAGTAGGATGTAAAAAACTCCTCTGTACTGATTTCTTGACCAAGTAAGCATAATGCCATCTGGCCTGATGGCACCGATACAGACACCGTTACAATCTGTGTGTCACAAGTAATTTGTTCTGGGCCTGACATGGTCTGTGGGAGATGTCATGGTCATCTACTTACATGTTGGATTATGGGAGCTTCTACCATCAGACTGAAGGCTTCCAAATAGTGGGGCTGTAAATCTCTGTCTTTTGTTTGTCTGTTCTATCATCTTTGACCGACACTTGTACGATGAACACGACATCCACCTAACCAGCACAGACTCAGCATGACCTGGGCTCACAAAGGGAAGTGAAAATGAGAGAAGTACCACTCCTATTAGTGTTCATGAAATGATGACATTATATCACATCTGCTTTATATTTGATGCATTGCATGAACTTTTTTCCTGACATGAACTTGTTTGTAATACGTCAGGTCATAGTTTTTGTGTTCTGTGTGTCTTTGTGGATGAAGATATGCTGAGTAGCAATATACCTTTCATTGCCACTGACATCTGTGGCAGCAGCGCCATTTGTAAATCGGATGGCCATTTCTTGAAGCATGAAATTTTGATCTGTGTGACCTGCCCTACAAGTGGAAGGGGTGTGGCCACAGAGTAGTGTCACCTCTGTGAGCTCATCTCTGGCTAAAAGGGGGAAAAAGATAGCAGGGAACAGCTTGTGAGGCTGAAGAACCAGTAGTTGTAGATTATTTTGCACGCTTTTAAGATAGTTACAAACTTTTACCTGCTGTTACTGTAGGAGATGATGGCTGACGGCTCCTCAACCCATGATAAGCAGGGCATCGACATCTCAGTAGATGGGTGTAGGCTGACCTAAAGTCCCGGTTGAGGGCTCCATAGAGAACAGGGTTGAGGGCTGAGTTGGCATAACCCAGCCACAACACATATGGGTATTCTGGTTCTGAGCTAGGGTCTGGAAGCTCTTTCAGACCGTAAATTGTGAAGAGAATAAAATATGGCAACCAGCACACCACAAAAGCCCCAATAACTGCTGCCAGCGTCACGGTGGCTTTGTGTTCCCGCAGAGCCACTGCTGAAACACTGGACAGTAAAGTGGTACTGATAGAAGGATTGTTTCTGCAGTTGTACGTGGTGATACAAGTGGGTCGGGCACTGATGATGCGTTTTGCCTGTGCCCGTGCAATTCGAAATATTCTGAGGTAGGTCCAACACATTGTAATCAGTGGCAAGAAGAATGTGAGAAGTGAGTCAGTCAGTGCATATGGTCTGTTCAGCTCAAAACGACATCTCCCCTCTTGGGCCCAGGGTCCATGGTTCTGCAAGGTCCCATTTACAGTGTTCCACCCCATTTGAATGGGAAGGAAAGACACAGCCACAGACACGGTCCAAACACTGGCCATAGCCACAGCAACTCTCCATGGCAGCACAAGTGAAGCATATCTTAGAGGCATGGTCACAGCCAGGTAGCGGTCCACACTAATGGCCAGGAGGGTCAGAATGGAGGCGGTGCACAGCATGACATCCATGGAGATGTAGAAGTTACAGAAGACTGGTCCAAGAGGCCAATCGTCCTTGAGCTGGAGGAGGGCTGAAAATGGCAGGACTAAGAGGCCTAGCAGCAAGTCTGTGATAGCCAGTGACACGATGAAGCAGTTAGTGAGACAGCGGAGGCGTCGGGAGGCACAGACGGCCAGGCAGACCAACACATTGCCACCGACAGTCAGGAGGATGAGGAGGGACAGGATGATACCCAGCAACACAGTTGACAACATCATTGCAGGTTGTGAGTGGTAGCAGACGGAGGAGATGATGTCATCTTTGCAACACTTACTTTTTTGGGCTTTCCCCCCCCTTTTAATCAGATGAGATACCTCACTTTTCCAAAACAATAAACAATTAAATGACTTGGATTATTTAATACTTTCATAGTGTTCGAGTCTAAGTCTACAGATGATTTATGCTCCTGGCTGTTTTGTAACTGACTTCTCCATCTTTCCTCTGAAGTTTGTTCTGCTTCAGCTGCAAATGTACTTGACTGACTGCTGTTCTTTCTGGGGAAGAACCCCACTAATCGTACCTTTCAACTCTTCTATGACTCAACTTCATTAATATTCCAGTTCACAACAGCATTTATGAAAAATGTCTTGAGTTTGTCTCATCAGCCCTTTGCTTATTGTGGAAATGTTTGTATCGTCTATTGAACAGCTTTCTGTCTTTGTAGGTGACGTAGTGGTCCATGGCTTTACTGTAGACTCAACATCATCTTCTATGGCTGTGGTGACACCTAGCGGACAGACAGGAGAAGCACAGTCAGAGCACTACTTTTACTGTAACAGCTACATTCATGCGACAAAAAACAGTCATATTTATTTGGTTTGGTAAATGCATTCTTATCAGTGCGATTGATCATATCTAATGAAACACATAAAATCATAATGCACGGACCCGGACCAAAACCACTGTAGTGCAGCAATCAATAACTAAAATATACTAATCTAAAAGCTTCAATATTTCAGAATAAATACTTTTAAATATGCTTGTGACAGTGCAGGTGATCACGTTACATTGATTAGCCTACCTGTGCTACATGGGATTTTGCGCACTCAGTAGTCGATTTATGTCATGATGGTACGTCATCTGATTGCTTTCTTAATATTTTACTTCATAGCAACTATGTTGAGCAAAATAATAATTATAATTTCAATAAAGAAGGGTTCGGTGAGTGAGCATATGAAACCGGCAGGGTTCGGTACCTCCAACAAGGTTAAGAACCACTGTTCTATATAGATGAGTAGATAAAGGTGAAGATCTCTCTTGACAGAGATTGAAGGCCATGCCACCTTGTGTCAAGTACGCGGTGATTGGTGCCACATGTATAGGTAAAAATAAGCAATATAAGGAATCATGGGTTTGAAAATAGTCGCTACTGCAATCATGGGCTGGAGAATAAAAAGATGAAATTATACACAAAAAAAAGAAAGAAAAGAAATGATTCACGGAAACATGAAATGTTGCCTTGACCAGGTTCGTAGAAGCTGACAAATAATTATGCACAGTTTTCTTTTTGAACAAGTAGACCATAAACACACGTGTATGCAAATATATTACAAGTCCATAATGTTTGGTGACAGAAAACTCTTCAATTAAATGGGTAGCACAGATGTAGGCTTTGCTCTACATGCCTACTAATCTTCAGGGAGAGTTCTGGTATTTTTAGCTTGTGCAGCATATTTACATATTTTGGTGCATGAATAATTCCCACTTTCCCGAAGTGTTTTAAATAGCCCGGCAGAATGTGTCCGCTAGCAGTGGTCACAGAAAATAAACATACAACTGATTAACTTTAAGACAGATCTGTTTGTTTAAGAGTAAAAGGATTTTTGTTTAAGCACCAAGAAAAACCTTCCTCTGAAATACCATGAGGGGTGAGTTGTGGCAGGAAGACATTGAAATAAAAGTGTTAAAGAAATTAACTTTAAAACTAAGGCTATCACTTTAACGCGTTAATTAGATTAATTATTTACGCTGCAGTGATATCACTTTCTACCTGCGCCACTAGTCAAAAGCAGGGTGACTGACAACAGAGATGGATGCGACACAGGAGAGTGAGGCAAGCCCATTCAGACCTTTGGGAGGAAAGTTTATTTCTAAAAAGAACAAAGACGGAACTATCAACAAAAACAAAGTGATTCTGCGCTGCCAATCTGCGCTGTAGATGCCTCCGTCAGTCTGCCCCAAGGCAGCCATGGCTACACAGGTAGCTTAGCATCACCAAGTATGAATGAGGAGTGAATGAAGAATGGATCCGATGTAAAGCGTCTTTGAGTGTCCAGAAAAGCGCTATAAAAATATAATTCATTATTATTATTATTATTGTTGTTATTGTGATTATTTGTACCTTTTGTAAAAGAGAATTTTCATATCGCAGCTCCAGCCTAACGTATCATTTAAATGTAAAACATGTCAAGGACACAGAGTTGAACGTTAGTTTACCCTTTTAAAGGAAAAGCCTGTTGGCCTCTTGATATTTAGTTGCCTTATTTAGAGGCATATTATACTCTTCATTTTGAATTGCTGTATTGAGTCAGCTTTAATATTCATTTAATTGAGAGTTTGCTTATGTGCCTATTTGAGACTCAGCCTTATTTTATTTCCGAATTTTATTTATTTTATTTAACTGTATTCGTATTGCATTTTTGAGAAATGCACCTGGCCCAGTTGGTTTGCTGATGTGCTTGGCCTTTTTTCTTTTGAATTTCATTTATAAAGCACACTTAACCAATAAAAATGTGGATTTCAAATCTTCTCTTCATGGTGTATTCAATTGATCAGTCATGCACTACAATTTTGTAATGTCCAAGAATTCAAACTCTTTATTTGGGGGCCTTCAGCAGGTATGAGGTTAAAATGCAATTAATTAGAAATCCTGTAATTAATTAGATTAATTTTTTTAATTGCCTGACTGCACTACTTAAAACAGATTCCTTTTTTTCTTCCTGAAGTCATGCTGAATACTGAATACATGCAATTTTCAATAATCTAAAAAGGAAACAACCGTAACAGTAGTTGTAAAACAGTTTGACTTGTTGAATGAGACTTGTGTTTTGATTTTTTTTTCTGTACTTAGAGTACAGTACCTTCCCCCTGTCACAAAACTGCCCCAGTACTCGCTTGGCTCCTGTCACCTGGTTAGCTGTTAAAACTCAACTGGTGGGTGAACAGAAATTCTAGAAAAAGTGAGCAGAAAGCATTTTCTTCTTTGTTTGTCTCACACACTTTTTAAACAAATGAGTTGCTGTCTGTCACAATATTTGTGTTGTTATGATGCATGCTCTGTGAGTTGGATTGTTTTATGCAGCTGATGTATTGTTTAATTTACCACACAAACACGCATGTACATGCGCACACATGCACGCACGCACGCACGCACGCACACACACACACACACATACAAAACCCCTGACCAACATCACTACTTGTGTACTCATCCACATAATTCTGAACATTTTTAAAACGGGGTAAATAATCCCTCTCTGTGTCCACATGGCAGGAAGCCAAAGGTCATTTATTGTATTTCAGTGGACATAAGTTAAAATGAAAAGAAAAATGACAAATATTTGTATTTGGTGATAAGAATCTCAGTGTTTAGGTCATTCATGTTACCATTCAGACTGTTGTCCTTCTGTGAGCTGCGACTGGAACACTGTTAGCTGATTTAAACCCTTCTCGTCAGCTTCTAACTTTAATGTCCCATTTACGTTACCCTGGCAAACTTGGTAAATCTGTTAATGTTAGCAGGAATGTTTCTGTGAGGACTTTACCTGTTCACCCTGTGTCTGCACGGCTTCCCACCAGGTTTTGCAGCTTCCTCCCAATATCAAGAACATGTCACTCTAAATTGACTGTGATTGTTGAGGGTTGCTTGTATTCCTGTGTTGTTCTGTCTACACTTCAACCAAAATCAGCTGAGATAGGCTCCAACCCCCCACGATGAGCAGTTACAGAAAATGAATGAATGCCAACAATTAGCTGAACAATAAAATTTATACATAGTTAACAGTTTCATCAACCAATGATAAACTCTTGTCTTCTTTTTGCAAGGCGTGGATGTTATTCACTGATGTAGGGTCAGTTTTATATTTGTATTCATGTGAAAGGAGCATGTTAAATAGCTAGTTTGATAGAGTCCTCATTGCAGTATACAGCAGTTTTATATCATGTTAGAGGTGTAATTGATGACTATTGGTTTGTGCACTGAGACTGCTTTAATTCTAAAAAAGAGATTTTGATATGTGATTTTTTTAAATCAGCTATTAAAACCATGACTACTAAACTGATAATGTAGTTGGTTTAGCTGGGTAGTCCTAAACTTATGTCTTCCTGCACTATATTTTGTAACATTCTCCAATATTCCTCCTTGGTTCAGTTGATCCTATTACATCAAAATGACTAAAATAGCCTTGAAGTGAATGTTGTTTCTCTGAAACAAGACAAGCCTGTGACAGATCTTAACATAGTAATCGTTAGCCAAGAAGCTAGTTATTCTGGCTGAATAGCTGTTGTTTGATCAACGATGAACTGGTTGTTACATTAAAATTATCTTAATATGATCAGACTGAAAGAAAACAATGTTGAGTGCTACATAAAACAGTACCACAAAATGTGACGTCCTCATAGAGACACACTAGTGGAGCACACCAGTAGGCAATTAATGCCACCTATAGTAAGGAGCTAATGGTTTGTGAACTTGACAGCAAAAACATGACAACTTCCCTGATAAGTTATTTATCAATAGATATAATTTTATAAGTATGATAAAACATACAATTTCCTCAAAGAGTATTGTAATGGAGAAGTATTGCTGGGCTAGGTTTGATTTATTTTTATAGCTAGAATTCAAAATTCAGAATTCTCTCTCTCTTGCGTGCACACGCACGCAAGCACACACCCACCCATACACACACACACACACACGCTAATTATTTCTTCCACAAGATAGGACCTTCCTATCCCCCACTTTAATTAATTTATTTTTTGTACACATGTACACATCCTGTTTATGTTGATGTCTTATTAACACATTTAAAAGTACATTGACACGGCGCTGAGACTTGCACAGTATTGTTTTCCCCCTCTGAACACATTCATTGATGGCATGTGGGCATGAATTTTGAATGTGTGCTCAGTGGAATGAGGCTAACTAATTGATAAGCAAGGATGTGTGTGAGTAGAGTGCGTGTGCTTGCGTCAGTCGGCGGTAGGTAATGTTTGCTCTATTTTCTACCACTGTAATGGGTACTGGGACACTTGCCAGACATGGTCAAGAGCCACTCACTTATCACCTTGGAAAGAAGTAGAGAGAGAGAATGAGTGACGTTGAAAGTGGGGAATACATTGGCTTCACATGAAAATGAGAAAAAATAACATTATCTATATAATGAAAAGATCATGGAAAGACATTTTTAATTAAATCTGGGTCTAAAAACCAATAGACCATCGCCAGTCTTTGAAATCTTTTAATCTTCACTTCTTTGTTGCATGGGAACAATTTTGTTACCTACTCGCTGCTTTTGAACTCCATCCAGAGCAAACACTGATAACACAGCCACTAAGTATGAAGTGTAGCTCTCGAATGCACATGACATCTCAGCCTTTATATCTCACAGAACCACAGGCTTACTCATTGTGACCACCAATTTCAACTGCTTCTAAGACTGAATCTGCCACTGGGTCTGTTTGTCACTTTCTTTCTAGGTCTCTGCTATGTCAAACACACTCACAGAAACATGGGGTTTGGCTCATATTCAATAATGGCTCATGAGGAATGTATGCACATCAGTATGAATTACAACCACTGGACATTTATCAATAACCTTGTCTCAACACTGGACATAACAAATGTGTAATGGTGTATTCCAGTGTTTGTTGAAGTAGTCTCTGTTGAATGTTTTAGTTATTTTTCTCATGTTCCTGTGTATGTGTGTGAGACAAAAACCATATTCGTTTCCTGTGTTTATTTTTGGATAAATATTTATGTTTTAATGAAACCATTTTAATACACAATCTTAGCCTCTCACTTATTGGAGACGACAACTCAGAGTAAGACATATTAACTATGAGTAAGATGTTCGTGACTTACAGTACATGGAATTTATCTTCATCAGTCTCTATTAAGCTCTGCAGAATACAGTAGTCATTCACCTTAATAAGTGGAAGTATACATCCTCTAATAATAAATAAAACATTACTCTTTGAGGCAGTGTGCTACTTTATTACAGACCTTATGTTTTTGTCCTCAAACTTCTCATTACTTGCCTCTCATGGAAAAAAAAAATGTACAGTATCAAATCTGTACATATAATGAGAAGCACACATATCGACATGCAGGTGTGTATGCATACATTGGCATGACCCAAAACTTGTCTTGCAATGGATTTCAAGGGCTTTAATGGATTGTAATGGTTGCTGAGGGCAGCACTTTCCACCAGATGATAAGGCCATTCAAATTCTGCACAACAATGTTAATGTTTTCACAAGACAAACTTTGCACAGGTTGCATGGATGCAACAAAATCAGACATGTTAAGATAGAGCTGAGATAGGTAGATATACTTGCGCCTATCTTCCAACACAGGAAAGATGAAAACGACTTAGAATGGCGTCATTCTATCCTATTAGCCTTCCATTACACTGTGAGTGGTGTGGTGAAAAGAGCCCAATTTGGTATTGAGATGAAAGGCAGGCAGAAAAGAACTTGGAAAAGCGGCTTTCTACTAGACATGGTCTGTGCAGAGAGATGAGTAATGAGGTTATTTACTTCTCAGCTGGGACTTTCTTCCTGATTTGTAAGATTCTCCAAATTCCAAGTATTCATTCTGCAACTCCTTTCCCTCAGAAGCCAGATGTCTTATTATACACAGATTCTCTTTTTCAGCTCAATATGGAACCAAAGTAATCACACATATTGTTGCATGTGCTAAATAATATGTTTACAACATGTGAGGAAAATTATTAATTCGATCTTCAAAGATTGCTGCGAGAACAATGTGAGCTCTGAACCATCCATCCATCCAATCACCCACCCATCCATCCATCCATCCGCCTACTATTTAGTTATAGTATATAGTACTAAAACCTGCAGGCTTTTTTCTTCTCTTTAAAAAACTCCCACTCATAACTAACTCATTAACTCTTGTTCCCTTCTCCCTAGTATTGCAAAGTTCTCAACAGCACGAGAGCAGCGTACGGCTCAGGGTATCATCACTATAACAGTCTGCATGAACACAAGTAATTACAATATCATCTTACTGTAAAATAAATAAGAATAAAAACATATAATCATATTAAAATGCGCACATATAGTTCAAATGTCTAAGCATCACTCGTGAGTTATGCAATTGTCTTGAATTCGGGTCAGTTTACAGTGAGCCTTTGCTCCTTTCATTTTAATCCTTGAATAAGATAAAACTTCAAATAACTCTCAACCAGTTTTTAAGCTGTTTATGTTGATGGTCTGTTGATCTAGTACCCTAATGTAACTTACCTTTAGAGTGATGGAAGAGGTGGAGAAGGGATTAGTTATTGTCGGTCAGAGGCAGAGTTGTCATCGGAGAGATTGTCACCACTACCATTATCATCAATAACCTTCGCTTTATCAGCCATAATAAACAATAACGTATCCAAGGTGGTAAGAAGCCTGACACGCTGACATCCTCTCAGAGACATGACAAGAACAAGATGGGGGAGAAGAGTGTTTGAGATTCGAGAACGCAGAGGTATTGCTTGGCGGGGGATGTAACAGAAAGAGGAACTGCAATAGTCAGATATGACAGCGCACACTTGTTTGTATCTCCAAATGTTTGTAAGTCAAGTGTTTCTTTCTTGAAGACTACGTGTATAAAAATGGTCACTTACTGAGAAGCTGAAGATTAAAAACTAAAACATGAGGTCTAAACTGACAGGAGTTTGTGTTGATTCTATTCTCTTTATTCTGAGGGTGAAAATGTACCTACATCAAGGTAGACTTACTGTAAATACATAAAAGCAATGGATTTTAATAAACACTTGTTCTTCAAATATTTTACTCTGGAGACTGTAATATTGAACAGACCTGAAAATGCTGAAAGCTATTTGTGTCCCTGCACAGTGTGCATCTACAAAAGCATTGTAATACAATCAGACATCTGAATGGTTTCATTTATCTCAATATAATTCAATTGAGGACCAAATTCTTGGCTCACTCATTTCCTCTATTTTTGAAAATCAATCTGTAGTTGTCTGTTTTGTGAAGTGCCAACGCCTCCATGTTAGCGGGGTTGTGGGTGGGTCTGTTTATGTGGGGCCTCGTCCGTCTTTCTGTTTGTCTTTGATTTTGCCCTTGACAGGAAGACCCTGAGACAAAGAGAAGTGGTCTAGGAGGATGGTTGGTTGCTTGGTAACAGTTGTGTGACCTGACCAACAGAGGGACGCTGGGGAATCTTGCTGATGCAAGAAAACGAAACATACTGTGAAGCGCACAGGTACTGCACACTAACACAGAGATCAGACACATCAAATATGTATAGGTCATAACAGCATGTGTACCAGTCTTGACTTTACAACACGTCTGGTAATTACAGCTTATATATGAAGAGCTTCAACTTCATAATCGATTGTCTCTGTACATAGACACAGATATCATTTGAAAACATAGATATGTGCACAGAGCCATATTTAGCACATTTACTGCAGTATTGTGCTAGCTATTTACAAAAAGTGTTTCCTTTTTGAACCTGCTCAGAAAGATAAATGGTTGCCTGACCGAGTCATGACACTCCAACACATCGTTTGACTTTGACTGATGCAAGCATTTCACTTTTAACACTACAGCTGCCATAACAGGGATCTAGCTTATGGCCAGTTAGTGAATGATTTTGCATTTTATTGTTCTAAAACTTTCAAATTGTGTGTCTCTAAATAGAATTATTTTCTGTCTATGAAACAGGTGAGTTTTTTAACACGGGCAGTGAAAACTTTAAAATATTATTGAAAAATACCTTAACAAGAACTAAACTAAACTATAAACATAAAAGTCAAGACCTGTCTATGCTGATACATTTTCAATAAAATTATTTCTTTTATAAATAGAAAGATTAAAAGCTTTTGAGTATGATGCTGATACGATAGACTTGTTTGATTCAGTTACGAACACATGTGCAAACAGAATAATCTCACTTCCTCATTTTTTGAACTGATTAAATGACCCTTTTGTGTATTTGTCATTGTGCACTGCACTCACTCTAGATTCAGTTTAACTAGACACAACCACAAGTACAACATAATATTGAAATTTAAGTGAGTTCATAATAATATCCGGACAATCGAGCTCACAATCTTTCAGAGCAGGAACATTTGAAGCTGTGATCATATCACCTCACCACAGATTCTGCATCACAGACTCTACTTTCACCTTCTTAACCTTTGTTCAAATTGATGTGGACTTGTCATCAAAGTCTATTTTTCTGAATTTATTGTGATTCAATGCATAACTATTGGTTACATGCTAAACAAGCCATAATATTCTTGTTTGCCACCGAAATAAACAACAGCAAATCAATGCAGGCAGAGTAAAAAAATTAGTTGAACTTAAGCATTTTATGACATCACAGACAAATCTTGATGTTTTATGCTTTACACATCGCTTAGTCCAGCTCATTGCTCTATTTATTATATTATAGAAAGTGTAAAGAAAGAATTTATCAACTCACCTCAGCATTGCTTTTCCTTTTCACCGACAACTGCCCCTGCTGCTCTGCAACTGCTCCCTGGGAGAACCACAGTCTCGATCATGAAGTGTGTGTGTGTTTGTGTATGTGTGTGTGTGTTAGTGCATGTGTATTAAGTGTGCAAGTTTGTGTGGGAACTGGAGGAGAGAATAATTGTGGGAGTACCAGTGACTCTCACACACTCTCTCTCTCTTTCTTTTATTCACTGTCTCTCTTTCTCCTCCTATTGTTCTTCTTTATCTCTTTGGGGGTAATTTGCATCTGAAGTTATTCTAATAACTCTTCATTCCTCTCATTGTCTTCCTCTGACTTCCATGTGTCAGCTGCTACAATGAAGCACTGCTAAACTCCTGCCTTTGGAGACTTTATTAACAGATAATCCTCACTTGTTGCGATCACTAGCAAATTAGCCCAGTTTGTAGTGGGGATGACACAGGAAGACATAGTGTTCATACATACAACGTATCTCATCGTTTTCTGCTATATAAACTTTATTCATGTGAATAATTTATGGGTTCTCAGAGCTTCGAGGATGTTGTTGTGAGTGAATTGCTGAGAACTGCCACTGGTTGGATGTTAATAATGTTAATGACCTAAGAGGTCACACTGATTTCTAAATCAATCTCTCTATTTCTGGAGCAGCCTCTTACTCAGCCTTTATATCTATTTTTCATGTGACTCAGTCCCTGGTGTGGGTACCCTTCCCTTTCCAATGTCAGTTCATCTTCTCAGCTTTAGGCTAACATTCATAAGTTATCGTCTCATCTCTTTTCATAACTGTTGTCCATTTTTGCCTGCCATCTCCTTATCTGTCTCAATCCCTGGCAGTCTCTGGGTCATCTTGGTTTCCATGGACTCATATCTTAGCTTGTGCTAAATTGAAAATTTTACTTATCTCTTTGATGCTTTTTCTATGGGGGCTATCCCTCTGTATTCCTTCACCTGTGTATTTCTTCTCTTGTTATATGAAGACGTCGGCTGCATATTTCACCTTATTTCCATTCACCTTTAAACTCCTCCCTTATTTCTCCTTGTGAGTCAAAGCAGCAAGGTTCCATTAAGAATGTTTTGTTCCATTACACAGACTTGTGATAACATATCTTTATGATAGTTTTTCTTTTTCTGTCCATTCTTTCTGAAGATTTTATTTCTTTCCCTGTCTAAAGCATTGCAGTGTCACTCCATTGCATGTTTAACCTCCAGTGTCACTCCATTGCATGTTTAACCTCAGTAATGCTGTTAGGATCACCTTTCTATCTATATTGCATCTTTTGGAGGATGTGTGACACTGGCAGTCCTGTCTCTGGGCATGTGACAGCTGCATCAGTTACAGTATATGGCTCCATCTGTGACGTCTGTTGTATTTAAGACTATAGTTGAGTGTTTCTTGGCATTGATGCCTAAACCCCTGGTGTTTCCATGAAAGGTACAGTAATGAAATGTACCATTTATCTAAACTGGTGGTTAAAATAGGCACTTGGCAGTGGTACTTCAAATTCCATTAGCATTGCTATAGAAATTTTTATTATGGTAACCACAGCTCCCAGTCTGGATCAACAGTTGTTTAAAATATGCCAAATCTTGAGATTAGATAAGATGAGGTAATGCCAGGGAAATTAAACAAAATGAAAAATGATCTAGAACTCTACACCCTTCTTTGCGTGTGTGCAGCAATTGCATTAAGTTAAACAGCACTGTACAGTACTAAGATTCACTATTATTATCTATTATAGAGGAATAATATGAAAATCACAGCGCTTCGTTGAAACATTAAAATTTTGGGTAGTGAAACATCACTGTCATCACATTGATTTACGAATCATGAAGCCAACTCTAATAAATGAATATGGTGACTTTCAGGTTCGGTTATGGGTACCACAGTTATTTACTCATGACACTAACAACACACAGTTTTCCTGGAACAATAGTTTCCATACTCTAACATCTGTAATATTTGTCAATAACAACTTTATATCTGGGGCAGCATAGTGGCGCAGTAGGTAGCGCTGTCGGACGATCACGGTCATCTCGATTTCAAGAAAATGAAAAGACTATTACACTAAGTCCTTGTTATGATATAATCTCAAAATAAACAGATACTAAGTAACTGACTAACTAACTAACTAACTGACTGACTGACTGACTGACTGACTAACAAGACCACCTTGAGTTACTCAAAGGACAAATACCAAACATGGTATTTGGTAATATTCAGGAGTAACTCTCACTTCATAAATTAATTTATAAACAACATCTATCAGAACATTTTGACCTCTAAATATTTTTTGAAATGGTGGTTCTGCAATTTTGCCTGCACAAACCTGAATGACGTCTTTGGAGGCGTCAGAATTGTAACCTTATCAGACAAGGCGAGGTGACAAGAGGAGTGCAGGACAAAGAGGTGAGCTGAGGTTACATATGGATAAAAACAACATCAAGCTCTCTCCTGTGCTGCTACTTCTGTGGTGTTAGAAGACTCTTAACTTCACAAGTATAAAGTGGTGTGATCTTGTGAACTGTCAGTCGGTTGAAGTCAGCTTTATACACTTTGTGGTACCCAATATGAATTTTGTTCACATTTTAGAATGGATCACAAATCTTTTTATCTACATTTGAAAAATTTACATCAACAGATTTAGATTTGCTTTAATAAGAATTGCAAAATTGCGAGTTTCAACACTTGTTTCTGGTGTTTGAAAAACATTTTTAATACAGATTATTCCACTGAGTCTAAGTGAGCAAAATGGATACTCACTGACACCATGCAGTTTTTTAGGTTCAAATGGACTCCACCTTGTTGTACTCACCCACTTCCCCTTAACCGCCTGAAGGCAGGAAGAGAAAGAGACAGAAGAGGAAGAGAGAGAAAGGGGGGTGGGCCTACTGCTTTCATTTAAAGTAAAAAATTTTAAAAAGAGAAGTTTGTCACACACTCAAAATAAAGAGATAGACGTACGGAGAGTAACAAAGACGAGTAGGTAGTCGGTGAAATCATGACTCCTTGGACTACAACCACCTCAGAGCGGTTTGGTGTAGGTAAGTCATTATATGCTCAGAGGTGTGTTTTTTGTCTGTGTATGTGCACAGACATATAAGTTGGTGTGATTTCTCTCTGGTGCTGTTGGTGTGATGGGTAAAAAATGATAAAAAATGAGTAAGAGAAATACAGTAGATTCCCATCTCAACAGGATGCATGCAGGTGCTCATCAGATGAAATCCCCCAGAACTTAAATCCTAAAATCATATTCATAACTTCGGTGCACTTGAACAAGTAAGAGCTAGAGTAGCTTGAAGTAGGGATGAAATCATAAATAATCTCCATTTTAGCATGATGGAGAAATAATAGATAGTTGGTAAGTAATCTTCATCCATTACATGTTATACAGATTGTAGAAACTAAAACACAAATGATTCCTTAAATTGGACTTTTAGATGTAGGACTATTGATTTTGACATCAGAAACCAACTCTCTTCTGTGAAAGAACACTGTTAAGATAAAATCTGTGGGTCGTTGGTATGAAAGTTTAATATGAGTGCAGCTTCCTGACTCGTGAAATTGGTGGTAATAACAGAGGGTTTTTTTTTTGAAGAAGATGCATTAATTTATCTGTATCTTGTTATGTTAGCCATAAATTATATTGTATTGTAATCTTAAATAATTAACAACAATGATTTCCCAATCAGGTGTTGCTTATCGACTGCAGAGTGAACATCTTCCTGGTCTGTGTAAGAACACAGACAGGAAGTGGTGGAATATGAAACAGAATGGGTAGCTGAGAAGCAGCACAGCTTAACAAGAGAATAGCAGTTACCAAGTAGAAAATACACATGGTTATATAATATATAGACAATTTTCCGTTTGGAAGCATGTTTTTCTTGAATTTCAGTATTTGTTCAACCATAGTATTGTGCTCTTTATACAGTTAAATAGCTGTGTACCAGCAGGATGTTTTTCACCTCAGAATATAGCCATGCTGCTACTGGTAATGTGCTTCTGTAGCTTGACTTCATGTAAACGATGTTTTACCATCAATGTACCATTCCATGCGCTATAACTTTATTTTTTAGTTAAATGGAATTTTGTCAGCCAAGGAGAGAAGCAGCTTTCCCTTGAGGTAGGAGATGTTGTTCAAATCCAGGAAGTCTGTGATGGTAAGAATATTTCTTCATAGAGCAATAATTCTGTCATAATTTAAAATCATCTGTTTCTTACTCTTGCTTTTAAGAGTATTAGTGAAAAAGTCAGTTAAAGATTTTCATTTCAAATGCAATATGTGATACAACTCTATACATAAAGTAAACATTTGGTTTTAGATGCCAGTTTGGAAAGGAATTCTAAGGTGATGGTTTTTTTTAAATTTTAGGATGGTACAGAGGCTACTTGGCTAGAAACAAAGCCAAACAGGTAGGAAATCCTGCATTCTCTGATAAATAATAAATCTGAGTGATACTGAGCCACAGTATCACTGAATTATTTTGACATCATAAACATCACCTACCCTATCCACCTGTGCCCTCATAGGGAGTGTTCCCTGTCAGTTTTATTCACCTTAAGGAAGTCTTCATTGAGAAACAAGGGTGCGTATATTAAATGAGTCCTCATTTCCCCAAAGGTGTTTATTGTTGAATGTTGAATGTTTTTTGTACATGCGTGCAACCGCAGGGGCAAGGAGATAGTGATGTCATCAGAGATGCCCTTGGTGAAGGAGGTGACCACAACATTAAGAGAGTGGGGAAGCATATGGAAACAGCTCTTTGTGGTAAACTAGCTAAAAGTGAAAAGGAAAAAGCACTCTGTTAATGAATTCATGTTTGAGAGTAACATGATACATCTACTTGTGTAGGCCAACAAACAGGTGCGTGTGAAGCAGGTCCAGAGGCTCATGTGGGAACTCATGGAGTGGCGTTCCCAGCTCCTCTCTGGAACTCTGCCTGGTGATGAATTCAAAGAGCTCAAGCAGAAAGTCACTTCCAAGATTGACTATGGAAACAAGTGTGTCTGCTCAGAAAGGCTTCTTCACATAAGCTAATATTTCTTGTCTTACCTAAGTGTTCTCATATTATGACAAACTGTTTCCCTAATTCTTTGTTTTCACTTTGCTCCCTCTCATCACTCCCCTGTCTTTTTGTCTGTTTGAATTTGTCAATCTCCAACTCCTCATCTCTCCTACTTTTCACTACAGGATCCTGGAATTGGACCAGGTGGTCCGAGATGAGAATGGGAACATTTTGGACCCAGAGAAAGCCAGTGTGATCAGTTTGTTTCGGGCCCATGAAGAGGCCACGATCACGATCAATGAACGCATCAAAGAGGAACAGGTAGGGGAAATAATCAGTATGAAGGTATGAAAGGTTTGTGTTGTGATTTAATTGACCTCATTTAGCAGTATGTATGTACTGTATGTATGTATGTATGTATGCATGTATGTATGTATGTATGTATGTATGTATGTATGTATGTATGTATGTATGTATGTATGTATGTATGTATGTATGTATGTATGTATGTATGTATGTATGTATGTATGTATGTATAAATGTACTGTATGTATGTATGTATGTATGTATGAATGTATATCTATCTATCTATCTATCTATCTATCTATCTATCTATCTATCTATCTATCTATCTATCTATCTATCTATCTAGCTATCTATCTATCTATCTATCTATCTATCTATCTATCTATCTATCAAGCTATTGTCAAAAATGTAAAAGCCATTGCAAATAACGTGTGCATAAATTGTGCATCTACAGATGACAACAGAAAAACGAATTTTTTTTGCCTGAATACACAATGTATCATTTTTGCTAATCAGGGTTTCCTTAAAATCGATCTTGATTTCACCTACACCCACAGGCAATTTTATATTATAACTGGGATTCATTTAAAAAATTATTCAAGAATGATTTTCTTTGTCAGTGATTTCCCCCCTCCTTATAAACACATATTGGGTGCTGCATTTGGTAAAGCTAGGGTCTCAAAAGGTGGGTTTTTAACCTATTTTCATCTCATGTTCACCTCCTACATCGTCTACAGTCCAACATCCAGACAGACCACAGCGGGATCTCAGCACGGATCCAGTCTTCTCCCACCCACAGCCTCTACGTGTTTGTCAGGAACTTCGTCTGTCGCATTGGAGAAGACTCTGAGCTTTTCATGTCACTCTATGACCCCATCAAACAGACCATTATCAGGTGCTGATTGTCTTTTTCTTGCCTCATCTTTAGCATTGAGACAGTTGTGAATTCTTTTCATGTTGATTTGGGATGACACACTCCAGACTGATATAAAACTGATAGAACAACATCTAAATAATTATAGGCCTCTCTTGCTTCAGTTAGGGTCAGAGTTCGTGACTCCATAGTAAAAAAGTGACTCTCCGTGAGACAGTTCCCAGGCAAAATCCACTGCTGAGCAAACCCCCCCCCCCCAAAAAAAAACTAATCAACCCCCCCCCCCAAACAAACAAAAACAAAACAAAATGAAGACTTTAGGGAAAATCTTCTGTGGACTGACAGGACAGAAGGTGGAAGGTGTCTGTCCTGCTACATCTACAATCATGACTTCTCTCTACCAGAAAATCCCAGAATATCCTGCCATCATTTCATGACCACGAGCTCAAGCAATGTGAGTTATTCTGCAAGACTAATCTGAAACACAACAGTAAATACCTTTGAATCGTTTAAAAAATAAAATAAAGGAAGACATTCATATTCCAAACGAACATTGGCATCAATGGTTGTTGGGGGTATTAGCGGGTGTCGTTGAATTGTAAATTTCATAGACGTCACTCAGCTGTTGTATGCCAGTGGTGGTCATTAACATGAGCCACTGCACATGAGTCAATCTGCGGAGTAGCTCTTTTGGGGGGTATAGCTACATGTAGATGGTAGCTACATGTTTGGCTACATGAAGGTGACAGAGTTAATGCAGCGGATAAAGATAGGTCTGACGGGGGCCCTTTCTTTATGAAATTTATGGAGGACATATATGAATCCTCGGGGTAAGGGTGATGGAATTGCAAGCGGTTTACTGTTTCCTCCTTCTGTTTCTCCTGTAAGCAATCTACAAGCTTCTTTTCTTTTGGTAGCTGCTGTTTGCGTTGCGCTTCAGCGTCTCATAAGTGTTGCTGTCACTGAGTCAAGACATTATCTTGATATGGTAATCTGTTGTGGACAGGATCACCGTGCATCTTTCTCTGCTGGAACGATGGTGATGTTCTGGTCTTTATTTAGTGACGTCACTGCCTTCCTTTCTTGGAGTGGCCTGGTTTGTACTTAAATCTCATTGAGAGTCTGTGATCTTAAACAGGCAGTGCATGTTTTGTATGGTCGAATTAAAACAATTCTGCAATAAAGAGTGGGAAATGTGAAAGACTCCAGTCCAACATCCAGACAATTATGGCAAATGTCTGGTTACAATATAGTACAACCAGTTATTAAATTTAGGGGGAATTACTTTTTCACATAGGTGATATATGTTTTGAATAAAATTCACCAAATATAATAATCAAGTAAACTGCATATCTTTGTTATATTAAAGCTGTTTTGATGATCTGAAACATTTAAGTATGAGAAATAAGCAAAAACAGAAGAAATCCAAAAACTTTTTTGTCTTCAGCTCTGGAGGTGATTGGTGACTTCAAGTAATTTTAAATGGCAATAATGTTTAGTATTAAAATGTATCTATTTTTTAATATTAAGCTGAACAGCTGTAGTTCAGTCTTCACCTCATCTTCATCCCTCAACATGTGCCCACACTCACAGACATGCACACACACACACACACACACACACACACACGCACGCGCGCGCACACGCACGCACACACACACACACACCCACACAGACCCACACACCCACACACACACACCCTTCATCCCACACACTGTCATATATACAGTATATACCATTACAGTGCTTTCTCTTTTGTGCTCTCATTTGTTCTCCCTCCTTCATTTATGAAACACTCTACACACATTATAATAGCACTATGCCAAAAATAAAAACACAGAAAACACAAATAATAGGGAAGCAGATAGTGACTGGCAGCGCTACGTGGTGCCTGACAGGCCTAATGCTAAGCCCTGTCAATCACTGTCACAGTGAGCATATCCAACTCTGCGACTGCAGCTCAAAGTATAAAGACAGACCTGGATGGATGAAATTTTTCCTTAATATATTGAATATCTACTGCCACGCAAATTGTCTCTTCCTGTCTTGTTGCTTATCTAGATTCTCTTCTGTCTCATCAGTCAACATGTATTTATTATCTCTTTTGAGAAGGTGAATTTTGTTTTCTAATCTCTACACTTGATACAGAACAATTCTTGGATAACAACCCTATATGAATTATCTCATGATATGATCTGGATCCAGGTAATATTCCAGTGTGTATAAATCTACAGCACTTTCAGAAGAATCCCCACTGTGTCATAAGAAACAAGGACATGACAGGCTTGCCACAGAGATTTAATTGTAGCTGAAGTGCTGAAGTGCAGTTTCAAATTCAATATACTTCCTGAGCTGGATCTTGAAGACAATCATGCAAAATTGTTCTACTTGACAAAAAAATCCAAGTAATAATTCTGAGCTACCTTGGTCGTTGTTCAGCCTTGTTGTGATTCATTCCAATGTCATTATCTGGTACATACTTGGACTCATATTAAGAAAATGCTTTTAGGAATGGAAGCACTAAAAACCAAATAATCATACGGCACTGAATTTTCATAAATGCACAAATTCTATTGTGATCTTCAGTGTAGTAGCAATTGTTGATACGTCAGTGCTAGTCAGCTGTTTGCTTTATATGAAACTGCATCCTTTGAGCGGTACTGTGTCTACTGCTTTATGGTAACACATCCAATTGCTGATACATACTGTATGCTTTAAACATTTGTATTCTGCAGTGAGAACTACCTGGTACGGTGGGGCAGCAAAGGATTCCCCAAAGAGATTGACATGCTGAACAACCTGAAAGTTGTCTTTACTGTAAGTGACCACAGGAGGACACTCTCACATTGTGTCTCAACTCTACAGACTCAGCTTAATGCGCAAATGAATGGATTTATCTCTCTCAGATGTTTGCATTGTTTTCTCATCTTCTATACCCTCTTTGCCACTAATCTCCTGTCTTCTTTACCTTTCATCCTTATTGTTCCCACATCTGACACTTACTCTAATGTGTTTCATTCCACTCTTACATCCCTTCCTTGGTTTTCTCTACCAGGACTTGGGCAACAAGGACCTGAACAGAGAAAAGATTTATCTGATCTGTCAGATAGTGAGAATGGGCAGGATGGACCTGAAAGAGATGAACAACAAGAAGTGCACGCAGGGCCTGAGACGTCCGTTTGGGGTGGCAGGTACAAGAAACAGCCTTTTTTACCCTTGTTCTTGACAAATTTGTGTTCTAATCACGTGTTATGTAATTATTTTGAATCTCAAGGGTAATAAATAAAATGAGATACGGATTTTGATTTGATTGAAATTGCTGCTAAAGTGACAATAAAGTTAGACAAGTACATTATGACTTTTAGTTAATAGTCTCAATGTTTGTGTGTGTGTAGCTTTAAATTCTCATCATATTTAATGACAGATAAGGGCTGGTCCGTCTCCTTTAATTGTCATATTTTACCAGAATAGCTCACAAAATGCAATTTAGTAACATCTTCAATTACCTTCACTTAGCTCCCCTATGATCAGAGTAATTTTGTCTGCTGCTGCTATGGTGGGCATAGCCTCCGTATTAGCACCCGAGAGCCACCTGATGCAACCGTACTCATCCTTTGCTCAAACAAACCTAAAATATTAATAGAGATTGTTCTCTCCTGTCTGTGCCCTTGGGTCTATTGTTGGTCCTCTGGTTGTTGCTTATATCCTTGTATAAAACAGCTATCAGGGTTTGCAAATTTGGCTGCTTTACTGGTGTGTTATAGGGTACTAATAATTAAAGAGGCAGTCATTCTTCATTGATGTGAATCCACATCAGAAATACCTGTAAAGCATTCTGCTTGATTTGTCATCACTGACATGTTTTCCGTCTTTTCTTGGCAGTGATGGACATCAGCGATATCATCAAAGGGAAGATTGAATGCGATGAAGAGAAGCAGTTTTTCATCCCTTTCTTCCCGTACGTCCTATTATCCTCTTCTACACTTCCTGCTTCCCCTTTTCTACCACCAAAAAAAACCTAGAAAACATCCTTATGCTTAAAATAATACATATGTGGAGACTTTAGCATCTGCGTAATTTGAAGAGGAAACTGTTTCTTTGTGTTTTTATTGATTGTGCTGTATGTATGTATTCATGTTTGGCTCCAGGGTAGTTGCTGAAAATGACTTTCTCCACACCTTGCTGAACAAAGTGACAGCATCACGTGGAGACAGTGGTGGCCAAGGTATTGCTCAGCACTTACAAGCCTTGCTCTCTGTTTTTCATTGTGTAAGCGCTGAGGTTGCTGGAGGTTTCCAATGTGCTGTGTGCACCGCTGTCTTTTATGGTCAGACAAAATGACCTTTTCTCACATCCCTGCTTCTTCTTTCTGCTATGCATTATGCTGATGGATTTCATTCGCCCTTGAGGTGATATTTTCACATTACTTACCCTTTAGCCCTAGCTGTGCTGCCCAACGGCTCATGTTTATGGCTGACTTTGACAACATCTATGTGTGGCACTATCTTGTTCATCATAGAGTAACCCCAAGTGCTGGTCTACAGTGTTTTATCTCTTAGCTTTTATTTTACCTCCCTGCTCCTGAAGGCCCAGGGCATAACCTAGATATGACAAGGGCAACCAGAAGAGCTGATATGAAAAGAGTACCTGTGGCCACCAAATATATATTCTTAACATTATCAAACCCCTCTTGCTCCTTCCTGATGCTTTAAAAAATTCCACAACACTATACTCACACAATCTATGAGTTTTCCATGTTGGTGTGTATTTTCCCTGAAAATGTTTGCGGTCCAGATTTCACTATATATTTCCCAAAAGTAGCTTGACCCCCTTTTCATTTTTTGCCCATGCCTTTTAAGTATTTTCTCCCATCATGAAGCAACTCTTCTTATTGGGAATACATGTCTGTTTATTATAATAACTCCCAAGTAGGTACGTCTTTCAAAGAATTAAGGAAAGTTTATCATAAAATACATTCATTTTTACATCTCTATTCAGCCTTGAGTCACTCACATTATGCTTCCTACAGATATATACAAATGTTTCGCACAAAGTGGATTTTACTTTAAGTTCAGCTCTTGGGACTTGTATTGTGTGTTTTGTTCTCCCTGAAAACAACTTAAAATGATTCACGTTCAGAATTACTGCACAAAACCTTGGAAATCTTTATTCATTCAACTACATTTATAATTTAATTTCAAGTTACTTACCCACAAAAGAGACAGAAAAATTCATCATTAATCCCTAATTTAAAACAGAGTGGTGCAGACTGCAAAGTATTAAATTTGGCTCTCTGAGCTCAACCTTCATCGTTACTTGTCCTGCATTGTTTTTGGTCCTAAATTGCTTTTACTATGAAATTAGAACAAAGTTCGGGTTATGCATTTTCTCTGGTTGAAATGCCACATAGACAAAATCCTATGTAATCACCAAGAGAAACATGAATGAATGAATGAATGAATGAATGAATAATAGTAACCAAAAAAAGGACTGGGCTGAAGCAAATTGCTTATATAAGCCCACCCTGGTTACATAGACCCTGCCTGCAAATAAATATCAAAAGTTTTCCATTTGATTTACTTCAGTTTAATTACAGTCTATATACACCATCAAATATGTTTTAGTAACAATGTGTATTTTCAAGGAAAACTATTTTTTTTATTCCCCTCTACCTCCATCTTCCTCCAGGTTTATGGGTGACTATGAAGGCTATGGTGGGGGACATTGTTCAGATCCGAAAGGAATATCCTCACCTGGTTGACCGCAACACTGTTGTGGCCCGAAAGTTGGGCTTCCCGGAAATCATTATGCCAGGAGATGTTCGCAATGACATCTACCTCACTTTACAAGGTGGCGACTTCGATAAATACAACAAGACAACACAGAAAAACGTGGAGGTCATCATGTTGGTCTGTGATGAGGAGGGCAAGGTTATTCAGGTCAGCAGCACAACTTTGTGACTTTGTGTAAGCGGAGATTTGTTTCTATACGGCAGTGTTGAGTTACAATGTGCAGGTGTGTGTGTGTGTGTGTGTGTGTGTGTGTGTGTGTGTGTGTTATACAGATTGAGGTGGTAAGGGCCACAACACTGATCAAATTCTTGCTCACCTTCTTGTGGTCCGGCCCACACACACGCACGCACGCACGCACGCACACACACACACACACACACACACACACACACACACACACACACATACAAACACAAGCATGACATCCTTAAGCTTAATAAGACACGTAGTTGTCTGTCTCTCTCCCTCTCTACTAGAACTCCATCTGTCTGGGAGCAGGGGATAAAGCGGTCAATGAGTACAGATCTGTCATCTACTATCAAATCAAACAGCCCCGCTGGATGGAAACAATAAAGGTGTTTGTGTGTGTGTGTGTGTGTGTGTGTGTGTGTGTGTGTGTGTGTGTGTGTGTGTGTGTGTGTGTGTGTGTGTGTGTGTGTGTGTGTGTGTGTGTGTGTGTTGTAGTCAGAGTAGCAAAGCTTCAAAGGTTAGTGGTGGAGCTTCACTTCTGTCTATCTATGAGTCTTCTTTCAGTTGTCTTGAAGATGTGTGGTGTTGATAAAGGATTTTCACTCCTTACTTCATTCCCTTTGAAGAAAATAAACCCCAGAATGTCATGGAATTTCTTGAAGAAAAAACTTTAGATATCTTTTTTTCTTTTACTATGCTATATTAACATGGAATGTCCTCCAGGTGGCAGTCCCTCTGGAAGAAATGCACAGAATTCATTTACGCTTTATGTTCAGACACCGGTCTTCCCAGGAGTGTAAGTATCAGCCACTGGTCCTCTGTCTGTGCTGTCTGCAATAATCCACATTCCGTTCCCTTCATCCCAGCATAATATGACAGGGAGAGGACAGAATGACAGGAGAAAAACAACCCTTGGGATCCATACATGCACCTGATTATACAAACAAGCACTTTTTCCTCCTCCTATGTGTGCATTCCCTCCCTCCATCATCCCTGTCCATTAATCTAATGCATCTCTCTCCTGACCATTTTCTGCCTCTGCTTACACATCCACTGCCTTCACCTCCAGCCAAGGACAAGAGCGAAAAGAACTTCGCCATGGCCTTTGTGCGTCTGATGAAAGAAGATGGGACAGTCCTACAAGATGGTCTACATGACCTTGTGGTCTTCAAGGTTAGAGCCTGAGCAAAACCTTTCTGATGACGAAACAGATAAACCGACTCAATAGATTCAGATTCTTTCAGTGAAAGCCACACTTTCATCTTCCTTGACCTTATAGACTTATTACTGCAACTGATCAACCGACAAAGCTTTCAGACTTAATGTAATAGATCCTCTTAAGAGTAGAAGTGCATATTTTGTGATGAAAAAAATGTCACAGATCATTACTTTATTCAGATTAAACATCAACCAAAGTACATCTAAAATAACTATGCTGTCAAATAAAAGTGTCAGCTGGTGATAAATGACAAAACTACTTTACAGAATCCTTCTGAATCCATCACTCATTGTCAGCTATGAATGAATGGAAACATTTATTTGAATTGAAATGAAGCTTAACACCAATCCCCATGTGATGGTATTTATTAATATTATGTTTAAGGGTGAGAAACTGATATTCAGAAAAACTTTCTACTGTTTTTGAGAAAAGAAAAAAATCTAAACATACATGAAAGTTTGGACATTAGATTATGGTCCCCCAAACAGAATGAGGGAAGCCACACAGATTTCCAACCAAATGAGTCAGAGCAATTATCAAATCCCCTTACTGATTAAATGCCAAATGTACTGAAGATTAATTGCTCATCATTCACTCAAAGGCCAAATTAATGGCAGCATTAAGCCCTCATTTTTCATTATCTTTTGTTATCCTCAGATCCCCTTCAATGTATGTGCCACTCGTAGTCTCAATCTCTGACTTCTGTCTTTTTCAACAATTCTTTCATTTTTACTCACTGGTTTGGAGTTAAAGATAGAAGAACTGAAAACTGAGGTTCGAGTAAATGTGTTGCTGGAACTTTGAAAATCTTTCATACATAACAAATACAAGTGTGGTAACACACAAAATTGATAAACTAAACAGCGAATCAGCACACAAAGAGAGACAGAAGATTGCTCCTTCATATTTCTGAATTTAATCCTAACCCTTTTTTAATAAAAAAGAAAAATGCTACGCTAATACTTGTGGCCCTATTTTTTCCAAATGAGTATGCAAGCTAAAGTAAAATAAGTAAAGCTTTTATAGATGTTTGCTTGTGGGAAATTGGTGATATACAGTACATGTTATTGCTTTGTTCCCAGCTAGCCTGATAAAGCACTGAGAGTGCAGTTCTAAATTCTAACTCTATCCTAGTCATTTGAAGGCTGCAAGACATTTTGTCTCCATGCTTTCTTGTGCCACAAGTTACAAAATGGTAGCATAACTGGCGTAACAACTTTCACATGTTCCTTTTAGGGTGACAGCAAGCGCATGGAGGATGTGAGCAGCTACTTGTTGCTGCCCTCCACCCGTCACCACCAGAGCGACACCCACAAGATGACAACGCTGAGCCGTAGCTCCAGCAGCCTGTCTGGGAGCGGAGGAGGAGGGTTTTCAGTCAGCTCCAGAGACAGCTTCACCATTTCCACACTGGTCTGCTCCACCAAACTCACCCAGAACGGTAAATGCATTCGTGCATTTTTCTGTGTGTGGGGCAGATTTTAAAGTGTTCAAAACTACCTCTGTGTGACATTGTGTTGATATTAAGCTGTTCCAGAACACCCCCCCTCTCCCCCGACACACACACACTCACACAAATGCACGCACGCACGCACGCACGCACGCACGCACGCACACACACACACACACACACACACACACACAGACACACACACAAATGAAACCTGACACATCAAATATATTGATGTCATCTTTGAGCCGAGGAATCAGGTTTACACAGTGAATCATTGGATAACTCTGACAGCAGTAGAGGACAAATTCTCCAATTAGAAGATCCCTTTCACTCTGAAAACACTTCTGACCCTGTGTTCACACTGTACTGTCCTGTCTTGGTCTAAGTGGTTAAGAAAATCCATAAAACTGCTAATGGTTTGCATTTACAAGTATATTTTATGATCTCATTAGTGTTATTTTTATGTTTAGGGCTTGTTTCACAATGACAATAGCTTAAGGGTGAGGTAAGCTAAGTTACAGGATATGTCAAGCTAATTAGCGGTGATTGTATTGTAATTAGGGTAATAGTGCCAGGCATGTCTCTGTGCATGTATCAAGGTCAGGGGATATTGAGCAAACCATGGGGGAAACATTATGTAAATTACAGGTTGACTGATGGGGGTTGTCAAAAGGTGACAATAATTTGTTTCAGGGAAATGCTGTTTGATATTCACAACCACAAAAAAAAGACATCATAAAAGGTAATAAATACATCTGGACGAAGCCATTGGTCACAATCTGCACAGAGCTCATCCATGGATGGTTATTGATCAGATAAATCTTTCTACGTCTCATGTTCTGTTGGATGGATGGATGGATGGATGGATGGATGGATGGATAGATAGATAGATAGATAGATAGATAGATAGATAGATAGATAGATAGATAGATAGATAGATAGATAGATAGATAGATAGATAGATAGATAGATAGATAGATAGATAGATAGATAGATAGATAGATAGAGGAAATTGTGGAAAAAAATTATGTTTATCTACTGCTCATATATATTCACACACATCTCCGCACACATTTCACGGACGGCCCTGCAGGCATAAATGCACACAAACAAATACTAGGTCAATAAACACACAAATAGAAAAGCATTAATTCTACTGAACACACAAAGAGAAAAAAATATTCATCTAAACGAGTAATAGTACAGAAACGTAGAGAAGTGTAAATAGCAGGGGGCCCAAGGCACATCCCTCTTATATTGTAAGACACATCATCGTCTCCATTCTGATACCACTGCAGTGTAGCACAATCCATCTACTCCCCTCCATTCATCTGCTTGCTGCTGACCTACTGGCCTCCACCCTTTTTCTCCTTAGAGATTCATTGTACCCCCTGATGGCACGGGGCACAAAGACGGTCCTCAGTCTTTCTGTTGAGGTACTTTGTGAGACCTGTGGGCCCACCATCCCATCAAACAATGGCGTAGGACGATATACTTGACACTACAGACTGGTAGAAGGAGCTCAGTACAGATGTTGAAGGAGAGTAGTCTCCTTAGAAAGTACATACGACTCTACCCCTTCCTGTACACACAGTCTATGTTGAACAACCAGCTGCAGTACTTGCAATTTCCTACCACCTTCATCTCCCTGCCCTCAATGACCACCAGCACCTACATCCTTTGTCTTGGAGATTTTCAGCTGGAGCTCATTTCTTTGGCACCACTCTGCAAAGTCTCCCACCAATGTCCTGTACCCCTCCTCACCCTCCCGCATACATGCCACAATTGTGGTGTCATCGGAGTACTTCTGGAAGTTAGCAGGAAGTGCTTCATGGAAGTGTTTTGTCCTGCAGACTCACGCAGGTATTTACAGAAACACAATGAAAAACATGACTACAAATGTAAACACATTAACATTCTACACTATAAGGTTCACCGGACACGGGTGCAGTGCGACAGCTGTTACTGAGGAAACCAGTCTATCACTGTAATGAATATTATCCTGCAGTATTAATCACCTGTACCACACACACAGTCCTGACACACATACAGAAGCACACACAGTCCCTCTCCTGCATGCAGAATGTCGTTTGGGGTCACCTACCAGATGTGCAGCTTGGCTTGGTGACTCAAAAATTATTGAAGAGGTGAAACAGAAAGCCTCAATGGGTCAGCCCTGCAGAGAGGAAGAAGTCTGCCACAAGTCAAACTGTGACAGACTGGATGAGGAAACTTGTGGATCTGAACGTCCAGCTGAAGAGCAGACAATGGTCTTAATCATCTTCTCCTTCTTTTCCTTTCGGCTTTACCCTTCAGGAGTCGCCACAGCGAATCAATTGCCTCTATCTAACCCTGTCTTCTGCATCCTCTTCTCTCACACCAACTACCTTCATGTCCTCTTTCACTAATAAGTGATTACTTGATGAGTAACCATTGTGCTTGACAAAAAAAATAGGCACATAATTAAGTATGAAAAAAGTATTTAAGTAATGTTTAGTACACAACATTATACATTATAATAACTAACCAGAATTCAAGTGATATGTCACACCTTCAGAGTGCCGTCTACCATCTCAGTCGAAGCTTGTACCTGAACCTTTTAATGTATTGGACAAATATTTAAACTGACATTTTGAAAATGTATACAAGTTGTGACTGCAAAACATTTAAAATAGCCAGTGTCCATTCCGAAGCGCGATAGGAGATGAATGCCCAAAGTGTTCTCTGTTTGCCTTGTCTCTAGTTGGCTTGTTGGGACTGCTGAAGTGGAGAACTCGGCCTGAACTCCTCAAAGAAAATTTGGAGAAACTGAAAATTGTCGATGGAGAGGAGGTGGTCAAGGTCAGCAGCGTCATTACAAGTGTGTCTTTGAATCAGTAGGTGTGTGTTTCAGTTACCTGTCATTGTCTTTGTCCTCATGTTTGCATGCAGTTTCTACAGGATACTCTGGATGCCTTGTTCAACATCATGATGGAGCATTCCCAAACAGATGACTATGACATCCTTGTGTTTGATGCATTGGTGAGTGTTTGTTTGTGTTTGTGTGTGTTTGTGTGTGTGTGTGTGTGTGTGTGTGTGTGTGTGTGTGTGTGTGTGTGTGTGTGTGTGTGTGTGTGTGTGTGTGTGTGTGTGTGTGTGTGTGTGTGTGTGTGTGTGTGTGTGTGTGTGTGTGTGTGTGTGTGTGTGTGTTGGATTTCGTGACATACTGGATTTATATGAAATTTGACATCTTCGTGTTTACCTGTCCATCTTTTTCTAAATTAACATGCACGTCTATCAGATGATTGTACATATTCTGTCATCTGGCTTGTAATATATCTATTTGTCTTGCTCTCTCCCTCCCTCCCTCCCCTCTCTTTTCTATCCGCTAGATATACATCATAAGACTGATTGCTGACAGAAAGTTCCAGCACTTCAACACAGTGTTGGAGGCCTACATCAAGCAGCACTTCAGTGCTACACTGGCCTACAAGTAAGTAGTAAACAGTAATTATCACAATGTAAATGACAGATTGTATTGTATAAAATTTGATCCACTGTTTTTTCAAATCAACAAATCAGATTGAACATTTTAACATTTTGTTAAACTTTTGTTCTATCCCCTTATTGAATCTGACATACGAGATTTGTCAATTAAACTCACTGAGTGTGACAAGAAATTTAAGGTTATGGGCTTCATAATGTTAGTTCTGTACAATCATATCAAGTGGATGCTTTGTGATTCTTAGAAAAAGGCTTCAAAGAACACCTGGTATCTCTGTGCCACAGAATAAGTGTGTTGACCCAGTTTACATTAAATACATAAGCAATACAGTGGTACCTCTACTTACGAAATTAATTGGTCCCGGAAGAAATTACGTAAGTAGAAAATTATGCAAGTAGAGACGCGTTTTACATGCAAATGCCCTAATCTGTTCCAAACACACACAAAAATTCCGACATAAATGTTTTATAAAGTATAAAAATGCATCAAAACATGTAACAAATACATGTTACAATTAGATTATTACACAATACATGAGAGTTGTGCATAACGTCAAAAACAAAGAATAGAGTAAAGAATAATAATGATGGTCATTTACCTTTTAACTGCTGTCCTCATTGTTTTTTGCCCTCTTTGGTTCATGCGCTCCTATCTCACGATGCCGAACAACATTATTATCTCTTGCTTTGTTTGTATGGACAAAAAAAACATTTTCTTTTCCTCTTTTCTCCGTCACCTTCTTGGGGTCCATAGTGAATACGTACTGACAAAGTTATTATATTTGCGCAAAACTATCAGAACACCTCACGGGTCGAGTGCCGAATGCCGACACACTCCATAAGGACCGTTGTAGCTCCAAACAGCGGTGGAGTGGCATCCCTCTTAGCCAATGGGATGCCAGGAAGATACGTAATAGGTAATAGCCAATGGCAGAGCAGCTATGAGAATGTTGCGTTCAGGAACCTGTGGGAGATTCAAGAATCAGCCGATACTGTTTTTTTATTCGAGTATCAGCCGATTCAATGTTTTAACATTACGTAAGTCGAAATTTCTTTCATAAGTAGAGGTAATATTTTCCTGCTGAGAAATTTTGTAAGTAGAAAATTTCGTAAGTAGAGGTATCACCTGTAGAGTAAGAACCAAAGCACTCAGGCACACTCCACACACTTTTCTGTCAGCATCTTACTCAAGTGAATTAATCACCTGACCTGATCCAGTGGATGCAAGATGAAACATTTGCCTTGCCAGAGGTTCAGTCATGGAATTAAAGGAAACATGTATGACTCTTCCTCCAGAATCAGAATCAGAATCAGTAAAGGTTTTATTGCCAAGTACAGTAAAAATTACTGTCGAGGAACTTGACACGGTGTCGGTGCATTGAAAGGTGGAAGAAAATAATAGTGAATGAGGAATAGAAATAGGAATAGTCCTGAATCATTAAATTTTCTGATCCTTTCAAAATAATTTACCTAATTATTGCTGCCACTCTGTGCTTCATGCATCTATTTATTCATCTTACCACAATTACTATTATTATATACTGCTATAGTGAGTTATTGCTCACTCTGGAGGGTCACTGGAGCTTAGCACCTGTCAGCCCAGAGGCTGTTATGTTAAACTCTCCAACTCACTACGTTTTAAATTCCCTGTGTCTGGCTCTTAAAAAAATAATACATTCTCTTGTGTTTACCCTGAAGCCATGCAGCAAAACAAAACCAGGGAGGACTGAATTGTAATAACAATGGTAACATTTCAAAGGTCAGCCTAATGACAGAGAGGCCAAAGCAGAGTGCATAGTGGAAGTGGATTTTTGTTGTTTTCAATAAATGGATTTTTAAACCAATGCATCATAACTGTTTTTGAAGTGTTTAAACCACTTAATGGGTGAAGATCTGTTAAGATTTAATAAAAGTGGACACATCAAAAGCCAAAAGTCTCAATCCCTTGTAGGCTTACACTGTTACGAGCCATAAATATGTCTGTATTACATTCAACTGAAATAATTTAGAAGGGATCGGGCAGAGAATTGCTTGGAATGGCTTGGAATGAACTCTGTGTCACCCACACCTCTTGTCAACAGTTTTGACACATCACAATATTTATGTGTCTAAAATTGCCTTTAGGTTTAACATGTGTTGGATAAGGGTTTTTGTCCATCAGGCATCTCAGGGAAAATAAAAATGTCTGTGAGCTTTATGAAAGGTACATCTGTTGAAGTGTGACATGCTATTTTGCTATTTTTCCATGCACCTCTTCCTCCTCCCCAGTCTTCCTCTCTCTCCCTCCTTCACTGAAACTGAGGTGTAGTCTTTCTTTCTGCTCTATGGAAGTGAAAAATAGAATTGGTGATTAAGTTTCCAACCTGTGTGCAACCAAAGGATGACAGGAAAATTCTGATGAATGATTTTCCTTTTCTATCTTTTTTTCTGCTCTATTTGTATTTCGTCTCATATCTCTGTCACATCATTCTCTTCCAGAAAGCTGATGTCAGTGTTGAAGAGGTATCTGGATGTGTCCAGTCGAGGCGAACAGTGTGAGCCCATCCTCCGAACCCTAAAAGCCCTTGAATACATCTTTAAGTTCATCGTTCGCTCGCGAATGCTCTATTCCCAGTGAGTTTTTGTTTGCTTCTTTGTGAACCGATCATTGTCATAAGGAATTTAAATCTCTCCTGAATCCACTATTAGGCAGCCTTTATACAAATACACTGAATACAGTTACACTGCATTGCCGGGGCACTTTTCTTGACAACTCTCTGAGAAAAGACTGCTGATTAGGGGACTAATGCTGCTAATATGGATTAATGATTAGTGGATTGTCTGAATGAGAGTTAATGACAAGGCAGGCCTGCTGAATGGGCAGCCAAAGGAACTTCAGACAGGAGAGATTAATGGTCTGCCCTGTGCTGAGCTGCATCATATGGTGTGTGTAAACACCATTTATAACTTCAACACAGTTAGTTAAAGTTTATGTTGACAGATTAGAGACACACTGCATGTGCCATGCTTATCGATGACCAGTGAAATGTACATATATAAAATATCATGTCTGGTTTGGTGCTGATTATTAATGAAACCAGAGTTTATGTGTTGGTTGGCTGTGCAGCGGTTTATTTGTTAGCCTGCTAGGAGCAGTGTATTGGCTGCATAATTGCATTACGATTGTTTTTGTGTTTATTAATATTTTTATCCTCTTAATGTAAAAATGACTGGAGGATACAGCTATTATTTAATTTCTTTCTCTGGAACAGTTGGACATACACATACTACATACTATTGTCTTCACAGTACTTTTATTATTTATTATCATCTTCGTCAAAACCTACATTATATTACAACTTATGTTATAACTTATATTATTAGAACTTGTGAGTTTTCTTTGGAAATATGATCTGAAGGTGATTTTGTTGGTTGGTCATTTTCGCCAAAGGTGTCACCTTCAACTTCAACTGTCTTGTTTTGTGTGGATATGTGGGTGGTTTCAGAGGCGTGCGTGTGTGTGTGTGTGTGTGTGTGTGTGTGTGTGTGTGTGTGTGTGTGTGTGTGTGTGTGTGTGTGTGTGTACATGCATGGCATTATCGCTCTGCTGGTTCTGGATTGACTGAGCTCCAGTCACCAGCCTCCTTGAAGTATCTTTGAACCGATAAATTTCACTCTCCTCTTCCCTTCCTCTCTCTCTCTTCCTGTATCTGTCATCCTTCAGATATCTTCACTCTACATCTTCAACTCGCTGCATTTTTATGTCAGATTTTCCGCCTATGAGTTGGCACGACAAGAACTTCTACAATTAGAAACAATAATAATGAGCATCCATTCAAAACAAGAATTCATACTATAACAAGCAATATTTGATGAGTTCCACTTGTGTCATTATAACACTGATTGGCCTGGAGGGGCTGTGGAACTCTTGATCTGAATAAACTCTTAAAATAAAAAAGAATTGATTAATTGTGTGGCTCATTTCATTATTATAATAAAGCTATGATCTACAACTAGAAGAGTCACAGCAATGTGGTCAATGTGTTTTGGAATATCTACATTTCAAATATGGCCAGAGGAGCCTTGTTTGGGGATGTCTCCTTTGTATCCTTTTTCTTTTTTGTTCTTTCATCCACAGCAAGCATCCACTGAGTTCCTCTTTTTATATTTCCTCTCCCAATCCCTTTGTTTGTTGCAATTTTTCCTGTCAGTCACTAATTTTCCCTCCCCTTGTTGACTGCTTTTCCTTTATCCCACCCTTTCTAGCGAACCACATTTTTACTCTTATGCTCCTGGGTGGGTATCAAAGGCTGTTGCGTGTCTGTGTCTGCAGAAAAAAAATAGCTAAAACGCCTTCCATTAGTCAAGTGGAGCATATTACGGCTTGTGGAAAAATGACCACATGCTTCTGTTTTCATTTTATCTCCACATACGGTACATCATCTGGATTGGAAGTGGTGATCTACAGGCCGTTACATGTTATCCTGCACTAATGGAACACATTAATGAAGATCACATACAATGTAACAGCGCTTATGTCATAATGAGACTGACCTTGACACATCTAGACATCCTCTACCCCTCCCTCCCCTCACCACCACCACCACCACTAACCACACGTTCATGCACAGTGAGGGCTGGTGGCAATACAGGACATCATAAACATTCTCTGGGCACAGTAATAACAAGCCTGTGTGTTACCACCTAATCCTGCCCCCACATGCAAAATTCACTGTGTGCCACATGCTAATCCTTCCCTCCAGCACTCAAAACTTTTATTTTAATTAACAAGGGAAAGAAAGATGGTTGATGGTTGGGAGAAAAACATTGCTGGGACTGCAGGTCCCAGTGAAACTGAAGAGATGACAGGGGAAGGCATATTTTTTGTATAGCTCTAACAATAACACAATTGTTTTAGGCATGTAGGGTATCACAGCATCAATGGGGGGTTTTACAGCACAAGTTTACTTTCTTACTGTCATTGATTTAAAATTTATTTATTTATAAGCATGTAAATTTAAGATTTATTGGGCAGAAACACATTTATTAAGTCCTACTGCGTCATTTGGAAAATGAAATACAACGGTACCTCTTCTTATGAAATTAATTGGTTCTGGAAGGAATTTCGTAAGTAGAAAATTTCATAAGTACAGACGCGTTTTCCATGCAAATGCCTTAATCCGTTCCAAACTCCCCAAAATACAGACATAGATGTTTTATAAAGCATAAAAATGCATCAAAACATGTAACAAATACATGTTACAATTAGATGATTAAACAATAAATGAGAGTTATGCATAACGTAAAAAACAAAGAATAAAAATGATGGTCATTTACCTTTTAACTGCTGTCCTCATTGTTTTTTGCCCTCTTTGGTTCATGCGCTCTTGCCTCAACATGCCGAACAACAGAATGAATTCCAGTCCTCCTTTTGAACTTCTCCAACCACCCAGGCAATGCCTTAAACTCTTTAAACTTCCTTTTATTTTAATAACATGGCGATTGTAGATGCATTACGGCCATATCCTTTGGCGAGATCAACCAAACAAATCCCTTTTTCATGCTTTCATCTCTTGCTTTGTATGGACAAAAAATTATTTTCTTCATCTTTTCTTTTCCTCTTTTCTCCATCACTTTCTTGGGGTCCATAGCAAATACTCAAAAAGTTAATACACCTGTATTTGCATAAAATTATAAGAACACGTCATGGGTCGAGGGCCAAATGACGAGGACACTGCATAGACACTCATCTAGCTACACACAGAGGTCCCTCTTAGCCAATGGGATGCCAGGATGCTAGGTAATAGCCAATGGCAGAGCAGCTATAAGAATGTTGCATGCAGGAACCTTTGGGAGCTGCGAATAGCAGCCCATGCTGTATTTTTACCTTTTGTAGCTCGAAATTTCTTTCGTAACTACAGACAATATTTTCCTGTTGAGGCGTTTTGTAAGTAGAACCTTTTGTAAGCAGAGACATTCGTAAGTAGAGGTACCACTGTACTGACTTATGAGTTCAAATGAAATATAAGAACCTACATTAAAATAAGGCCTTGTTCAGACTACTCGCCTATATCCAGATTGATGTCGCATATCTCGTGTGTAGTCTGAACAGTCCCAATCAGATTTTCGCGGGATGGATTGAAACCACATTCGGGAGGTAGTTTTGTGTCGGATAGGGACAGAGGCGTCTTCAGTCTGAACAACTCCCAACACTGAGATCAGATAAGGCGGACCATGACATCATATTCGTGACGTGAGAGCAAGGCACCAGAAGGAAGAGCGTCGCATTAAAATACAGAGCAGTAAAACACGGAAGAAGAAATTGACGATGCCTCGTGTGTTTCTGTTTTCTCCACCTTTACTAGACAGTGATATCGTCAATACGCTAAGGTCACAAAACTTCACGTTCGGCATCGTTGTTGTTGGTGCCGCCGTCGCAGTTATATAACCTCAAACTTTACGTGCACTGAACGATGACTGCCCCGACGTCGTTGCTGCGGTAACCTGTCAGATCGGCTGATAATGTGGCCCAGTCTGAACAGAGCCCCATCGCATTTGGACACATGTTAAAACAGTGTGAACAGTCATCCCTATAAATGAGATATGGAAGGATATCTGATTTGCCTGCACTCTGAATGGGGCCTAAGGGCACTTGATGTCCCATTCCCATAAAGACATGTCTCAGCAGAAATGCAACACTCATATTTCCATCTAAGAGGAAGCATCAGCGTATTGTACATGAAGATCCCTGAGGTCATGCATTTAGATTGATTCAGTATCACTTCATCCTTGTCTTGATCCGTTTCCACTTTGTCTATCCCTCTTCCTTACCAATAACATCAGGCGATGTTTCCTGATTTTTGCCTCATATCTTCACCTTTTCCACCCTTATGTTTTTGAAAACTGAATTTCAATTACAGTAACTTCCTCCTGCTCAATTCCAGGCTTTATGAAGGGAAGGAACAAGCTGAGTTTGAAGAGTCGCTGAGGAGGCTGTTCGAATCCATCAACAACCTGATGAGAACAGACTACACAACCACTCTACTGCTCAGGGTAATCACACACGTTCCACCATCGCCTGCTCTTCACCCCCCAGCACTCTACAATCTCTACAATCTGAAGTCGTCATCTTCACCCATTTTCCTCCTTATCTATTTCTGTTTCTCTCTGAATCTTTCTGTCTGAGTCTGTGTCATCTTTGACTCCTTCTCAGATTCTATCTTCTGACACGTGGCCTCTCAGTCTGATTCTGACAAAATCATTGCTCTGATTTTTAATGTCTTCCTCTCATTTCACCACCACCACCACCACCACCAGAAAGAACCACAAACATGTGGATTCAGAGAGAGCCAGGCAGACAGAAAACAATCATTTTAAAAATAAAACAAACTGTTGTCTCACTTGTCAGGAGAGATGGCGAAGATAATGGCAAAGTCACCTTCTTCCACAAGCTTTCAAGACTATAATTTGTGTGTGTGTGTGTGTGTGTGTGTGTGTGTGTGTGTCATCAGGTTGCTGCTCTGAGGTATCTGCCAACAGTGTTGCATGATGTTGAGAAAGTGTTTGATGCCAAACTCCTCAGGTATGTTTTCTTTTTAAAGATGCAGAGACACTTATCGCTGGTCTAGCTCAGGGAAACTGTGGCAGGATATAAACTGCTTCTTTCAGATGAAAATTTTCTCCAGGGGTTTATTCACTGATTCCCGTTCTTCAGTCACCCCACGTTTTATTCCGGTCAAACTTTCTCTTCTCTTTGGATATAAAAATCTGACCAATCTGACACACTCCGCCTCTCTGCCTCTTGAGTGAATTGACAATTTTAGAGAAACCATCAAGCAAAACCCAATGAATCCTTTGAGAAGTATTCTTAGCATCCTGAAGACCAAAACAATACAAAAATGACTTGATTAACCTCTCTTTGACTCAAAATCTAATGCACAACATTAATGTTTAGCCCAGGAGATGTTCTCAGTGTACAATCTTACACTTTTGGCAACAAAAGAGGAATTTCAATCACTTTATTTGTCCTGAAGTTGAGCTATAATCAAACACAGATCCATTGTGTTGGTCTGGGACTATTTCTTCTCAAGAGAAGAAAACATTGAAAATGTTCTTTTAACTTTCCATACAATACATACATTTTAAACATCATTGTCAATGTCATTCCTATCATGGCCTGAAATTGCTGTAACCCTTGCATGCTTTTTGGGATGCAGGTGAACTGCAACAATTAAAAGGAATACTTAATTTGAGAGAGTAGAAATTTAAAACACAGATAATTACATTTGTAAGATTTCTTTAATTTAAACAATATTGAAAAATATGAGCGTTGTGGTGAGAGGAAAAATGTAACTGTTTAAAAAGACTTGCTGATAAACAATGATGATGTTGCTAATTTATAGATAATTTATGAGTTACCAGGCTGGTTCTTGGATCAACAATTCTGGTATGTTGTGAATATAAGATGAAATAAAAACGTACTGCTAAGCACCATTAAACTTATTGAAACAAGGTGGTTTCTTTAAAATATGTGTAAGAAAAAAATGTGGTTACATTTGGTGAAATAAAGCTGAAGGAGATATGATTGATTTTGATCAATGTTATGATGAATGCTATACGTAAATTGCCATGATAACATGAAAACTACCAAAGAAAAAAATTGGGCAGTCTAAAGCCAGTAAAGTTACCTCACTTAGAATACAATGTGTGTGTTTTTGTATTATCCTCACCTGACACCTAAGTTCCAAGGGTGGCTCAGTGTCAGCACATCACAGAGGCGCTACCAAACACCAGGCAGATACACGCAAATACACACAAACACACACATGGTAGAGAGGTGATGAGGAGCAGTGCATGCTTTCACTTTCTCGTTCTTTCTCCTCCACACATTCATTCACATATTGTCTCTGTTTACACACACTCATATGCATTAGCATACAAAAATCATCTGCATCTAAAAGAAAGTTATATATTTGTATTCCTGATCAGAACTACCTTTGGCAGACTCTGCTAACAGTCACTGTGTGCATCACCAAAACTTTGGTTCCTCCTCTGTATTCATTTTAAACTCAACTGTTGTTTGATAAACAAAGTGGTCTGCATTTGCATTGCAAATTACCTTTTTGTACCCTTTCCATGTCCATGTGAGGATATGGTGACATTCAGGGTTTCAATCAAATTCTGCTCAGGTGATGAGTGTGTCTGATAAGTCTGTAACAAGCCTCTGCTCCATAACTTGTTCCCATGCCAGCATATTCAGATAATACATGATAAAAATCTTGATGAAAAAATGCTGCCACATCTTATGACATAGATAAATACTGCAGACAGGGGGTCTGCTGAGCTCTGAGCATTCAATCTTTCTAAGTGGCATCATGTCATGCTCGTACCCAGCCTGCTTGATTATTCTAAAATTATATTTAGGATGGGATGACTCAAACCTATGTCTTCGTTAAGGCATAATTAAGCTTTGACTTATTTGTTTTCATGTGACGTGCCCTTCTCTGCTCCTGTGCGAACTGCACAACTATTCTTTTTAGCTTGCATATTTTGACTCCATCCTTAATACTGATTCAACCACATGGTGGGAATAAAATGGAAATATTCAGTTTGAAGCAAATGCAACCATCTGTAAAAAAGTGACTGTTGAAAATTCATTGTGCTCATTTTTCTTTGTCATTTTATTATGACATTCATTATTATGTATTCTACTTGTTTTTTCTTCTTCCCCTAGTCAGTTACTTCATGACTTTTATTCCTCCATCCCCCCTGAGAATCTGCAGAAACAGAAAGTGACCTCCATGACTGAAATTGTCAGCAGTCGACTCTTCCAGAGACAAGGTTTGTACTATTTTCCTAGTCCTGAGAGACTAGCATACTTAGAAATCCATGGAAAACTAATCATAAATGAGCATGATGCCAAACAACTGCCCAACTATCCTGTACGAAATAGTACATAACATTAGCTGCTTCCTGCTTTAAGGTTGAGATCACATTAAAAGGTCTATTATACAGTGAGTAATTCCCACCCAGTAACAGCAGCGGGTTGACAGCTGTTCCCACTGTACTTTACAACCACTAAGGGAATGGCTTTGCTTTAAAGGTTTTATCTTGACGTAGCACGATGGATAAAAGTGTGGTGTTAATACTGTGAGGGTAATGTTCCATTCCTTGTAGGATGATCCATTAAGGTACTCTGAATAAAAGCATCAACTAAATAAAAAAAGTGTCTCTGCATGTAAATTTAATATACAGTAATTCACTTCAATATGTAAATCAAACATCAAACATGCACTCAAATCAGCCTAATATCAACGAATGAAATCTCATCAAACTTTAATCATGATAGTCACCCTATTAGTATTAATAGATTTTAAAAAGATATTGGATAACATATAAAATACATTGATATTTGAGTTTCTTTTCATTGGAGCAATTCTTAATTTAGATAAACTAAATGATGCTGATACTGTAATATGTAATTTCACGACTGCTATATTAACCCCAATGGACCACATTCAAATATTATCCAATTATGATCAGCAAGGATGGCAGCCATTAATCTACCCCCTCTCTGAATAGAAAATTAATAATAAATCACATTAATGAGATTAATTATTTTCATCCTAAATAGTGATTACTAAAGTGATTAGGATAAAATAACTTTGACCCAAACAGAGATTTGTTTTTTTTTACCCTTGTGGATTTAACATTTTATTTTTTAAACAGAAAATGAGCTTGCTGTTGAAACCTAAGCTGGTGTTGTTGGCGAATACAGAATAACAGAATTGTTATTCATATTAATGCTACCGGTGATATCTATCATCAACTGAAGGAGAATCCGTGATGATGCCTGATCTTTTTCTACAATGCTGCAGTCCTATTTCTTTTGGCACGTTGACATGGACACGAGGTTTTTTTTTTTTAACTTTAAATTGCTCTACACATCAAATGATTACATGATTTGCACTAATCAGCCCACCCCCTACCTGTTGTGGATCTGTCTAATATCGTTGAAGTGGGATGATAAGTAGTGGTTTCCACTATATAGAAAGGAATGATGATGGAAAGAGTGTGCTACTGTTGTGCTCTTGTATAATACAGAGTCAGAAAGGAGACCTATAATCTCCTCTGCAAGCGCAATCAATTGCAAGTAAACGATCAATGATTGTGTTGAGAAAGAGGTCTGAGTTAGAGAGAGATGGGATACATGCTGGGCTATGATAGACAGGAACAGTCACAACATAGACATACAGTGCGCCCTCGCACATTCGTGCATCAATGCTCACGACCTCATCTCATCGCAGATTTTTGGTAGGCAGTCACGTGATACAGTACACGCATTCTAATGGCTGACGGCAACAGGAAGTGAGCTACATTCCGTGAGTCTCGGACTTACGTGATACACGAAAGTGCTTCAAATAGTTGATAAGAGTGTGGGAAAAGATAATACAGATAGAAGGTGGTTTAATATCAGTATGTGGATGGTCCATAAACTTTTCTGTCTCACGTAAGTCCGAGACTCATGGAACCGAGTGCACTTCCTGTTGCCGTCAGCCAATAGAATTTGCGTATGGTATCACGTGACTGCCTACCAAAAATCTGCTGTGAGATGAAGTCGCAAGCGTTGATGCGCAAATTTGTGAGGGATTACTGTATTTGTTTTAGTATCTGGTGACACCATATCTTGGTATGAGAGTATTTGTATTTGTGCAGTGCATGCAGAATCGGCTGTGTAATGCCTTGACTGTTGTCTTTGCCCAGTGTAGCAGTGAGTTTCCTCATTAGTCAGATCCTGCCAGCCAAGTCAGTGGCCAGTCTAGAATACGGCTCTCTATTATTGATCGGAGTTCAGATGATTGATTCCCCTGGGGCTGAGACGACAGGCGTGGCCCCTTGGACCAGCTATCGACTCTCTCAGAGTCACACTCTGCCACCAGTAAAGAGAAGAGGAGAGAGAACAGGGTGATAAATGTAGCAGTGAAACGAGCAATGGGGTTGACAGGTAGAGAGCAGGATTAAGTGAAAAAAAAAATACATGGGGCGTGCAAAAATGAAATAAATCAGTGTTGGTAAACAAAGACCTCTGAAATATCAGTCAATACGTGAAAAACAAATATCTTTGTTAATTATTTTTGAAGTAAGACTTTGAGCAGTTTTGTAGTGCTTGAAGAGTTTTTGATTTTTTTTGTTTCATGATTTTGTGCTCCTTTGACTATTTTGTTATTGTGGAGCAAAACTCTTAACATGCAGATGGAGTTGCTGAAACACCAGGGAGGAGGGGAGGATTGCAGAGAAGAAGGTAGGAGGAAGGAAAAATAGGAGTTATTTCACAAGGGAAGGAGGCAGGAGGAGGACAGAAACAAATTAAGATCTGTGGATGACATGATGGTATGGTATGGTCTGGCCAGGGGAGAGAGAAAGAGAAAAAGGTTAGCTGAAAAAGAACAGACAAGGGATTTGAGATGAGCAGAGAAGAGAGAACAAAATAGCCTGAGCTGTGTTAAATAAATAGTGTCGAAGATTTAGCTTGTTTTACAAATAGACAGCCAGAAACCAATTAAAGTTTAGGACCTGCTCAGACACTGTATCAGCTAAAACCACTTGTTTTTGGTCAGCAACACCCTCCTGTTCCTCTCTAATCTCTGGCATGGTGCATCCAATATTATGTATTTATTTCTTCGTTTATTCATTGGCCCATTCATTCTTGATCTGGTGAGCCTGACACTCCGTCTAATTGAGATACATTTTAGCATTGGAATGCTAATCAGAGGGTTTGTATATTGTATGTTACTGTCATTCCACCAGGACAGTAAAATGTGCTGCATACCAAAACTACATCTATAATAACTAATTACACAGGTGTCACTGCACTGCAATATATATTTAATAGTCCAGGCCTGCCTGTCTGTCTGTCTGTCTGTCTGTCTGTCTGTCTGTCTGTCTGTCTGTCTGTCTGTCTGTCTGAGCACGCCTGCCAAGCTCCAGGGAAAAATGTCAAGCCACAGTCTCTATGGGAGAGTTTATATGATGGATGGGCATTCTCTCTCTCTCTGTCTCTGTGTGTGTGTGTGTGTGTGTGTGTGTGTGTGTGTGTGTGTGTGTGTGTGTGTGTGTGTGTGTGTGTGTGTGTGTGTGTGTGTGCGAATATGAGTGGCAGGAGATGATTTACTTTGTTATGAATGAATAATCTTAGAGATCACTGTTTCTGCTACTTTTCAAAATATTTTTTTCATTATTTATTTTGTTTATTTAGACACACAATGAGCACCTACAGTTTCTCTAGAGATGTATTTGCCCACACACAGACACACACACACACACACACACACACACACACACACACACACACACACACACACACACACACACACACACACACACACACACACACACACACACACACACACACACACACACACACACACACACACACACACACACACACATTTAACTGGAAGATATTTCCTGTTGTCCTTATTGCAAGAGGTCATTATGTACTTCAGTCTACTGCTCACTGTTTATTTCTGTCTCTTTAGCATTTAGCATCTCAGCCTAGTTAACTAAAGAGTGACCTATAATTTTATCTGTGACAGCCAAGCCAAAGTATAAGGCAGACATAAAACAATTCTGCAGTGCTAACACAGACCATCCATGATCACTGGCATGATCATAAAACTGTCTTTTGTCCTTGTTCTTACCGTCTGGCTCTATCCTGTATTTTCTCTCTTTTTTTCTTTTCTTTAAAATAATACCATCTTAGAAAAGCACTTGGAAAAAAGTGCTTGAAAGAGGGAAGACAGGAACCTCACATTGATATGTACTTCTTGAGAAGCCAATCAAGGCAGTCGAATGAAGTTTTGCGACTGGAATCTCACCGAAGTTCACCAAAGATCGCAGGACATCAGTCCTCCTGAAGAAGGACACTCAAGCACATTGGAGGAGGCAGAGGAATGTATGGAGCCCATCCAGCCAAAACCAGCAATGGAGAAAAAGATCAGTGGAAACAAACCCCGGGTGAAATGGCCTGGAGCCTCGGAGAAGAAACAATGGGAGACAATAAACAGGGACTTGACGAGCGTCCTGCAAAGCATGAGTGGCACAGTCGAAAGAAGGCTTGACAAGATGGGAGACGTCATCTACTCATACGGAGCAGAGCGGTATGGAGTGAGGAACAAGCAGAGAAGGGCACCAGCATTAGAGAGCAAATCCAGACGACAACAGGAGATTGACCGACTGATCCGGGAGAGAAAGCAGCTTAAGAAGCAGTGGAGGAAGGCTTCTGACATTGAGAAACAGGTCATCAACATTATATAGGAAAACATCAAAAGCCGGCTAACCACTTTGAGACGAGCAGAGAACCAGCGAAAGTCCCGGAAAAAGAAAGAACGAGCAAGATCCCGTTTCTTTAAGGACCCCTTCAAGTTCGTGAAAACACTCTTCACCAAAGAGAAGGGAGGAAACCTGAAAACATCAAGCCAAGAGCTGAAAACATTTCTGGAAAGAATGTGTGCAGATGTCAGGAAGCACGAGCAGATAGCTATTCCATCTGACATTCCATCAATCGAGGAACCCGAACATCAAATGGACACTATTCCTCCTAAGTGGAGGGAGGTGGAACACGCAGTGAAGCGGGCGAGAGCTTCATCAGCCCCAGGGCCAAATGGAGTTCCGTACCGACTTTACAAGAATGCTCCAGATGTTCTTAGTTTTCTGTGGAAACTAATGAGAGTGGCCTGGGAAAAGGGAATTGTGCCCAAAGCATGGCGCTGATCAGGAGGAGTCCTGATTCCAAAAAAGAAAAAAGTTTGTTGGTATGTGGTCAGGTGCAAACCTGGCTCAGGGAGTAGGACACCCCTGCCATGCAGAGTCCCCAGGCACTTTGGATCTACTTACGTCATGTCCTGTGTTTTTGAAATCATGAGTGATGAGGGTTGTCTGCCTTGATTCTCTGACCTATTCCAGGGAGGATTATTCTGCCTGTTGATTTGGGTCAGTCACTAATCTTGCCTATGAATTCAGCAACGCAGGAGGCAGCGTCCGTCTTATAGGGTAACAGCAATCGTCCGTGGCAGTGGGTTGCTATCAGCTCCAGAACTTGACCATTCAGCTCCAGACTGGGAGACTAGACCGTCTTCTTAAGCAACGGTAAAGGAAACGCTAGAGCCAATATCAGTCAAATCAATAGTGAAACAATCATTAGGCAAGATTAAATAACATTTAAAAATAATTCAAACACACACACACACACGCGTCATGCAATTTCCCATCTCCAGGTCATTGCGCTAACCATGTATTGACAATTAGCGCTTTCTATTCTATTCTAACTCAGCAATCCGTGATGAATGAAAACGTTGGTTCTTCATGAATAATTTTGGTTTAAAATACAATTAAGCTGCTTTACTTTTATAGACAGAATCAATTTTCCAGATTAATTATGTGCTTTAAGGTGGTAATGTTGAGATTCCTAGTGAGATCATTTCTCACTTATGAACAAATTGGTATAATTTCACATGTCCCTCACCCCAGTTCTGTTGTACCACACACCACCTCACCATATGCTCTTGGGATTAAGGATCTTGGCAAAGACACACTGTATACACACAAAGCCACACAATGTGCCCTTATACAGATGACCACACACGCTATCCTGCATGTGGGTGTGTTATTTTCCCGCTATATGGGTTAATCTGGTTTTGAGACAAAATTAAATTGACAAGGCGCATTATGACTTAATTTAGGCAAATTATAACACCATCAGGCAATTGCTGTAACAGATTGAGAGCATCAATGCTGATAAAGGGGAAGTGAATGAGAGATCAGGGAGCGCGAAGAGCAGAAGGGCGAGTCTGTTATTTTGTTTGCATACTCATTTCCAAAAGCTGGCCGGAGTTCCTGACTCCATCCACCAACCCTCTGTATTTTCTCAGCCAGAGTGGCATTTCCCCCTATTTCTATGCCACTCATCATCTACTCCATGTTTAACACTATAAAGAAAAAAACCCATCATTTTATTTATGATGGGTGACCCATCATAAAGAAAATCAAAAAAGGATCACATTATGGAGTACTATGGTTGGCATCCATACCTTTATTCTCCCTCCTGTGAATACTTACCTGTCAGTGCTTGATGAATATGAAGAGTGATGCACTGTACAATTACCATACTGGAATTTAATCAGTGTTGAGTGATTTCAGTTATCCCAACGTTCTCTATCAATCAGCATTACTGACAGGTCACTTTGAGCTAAAACTATAATGATGGCTTTGTGTTAATTACGGTACGGTTGACTCCTAAAAGTTTTGGATTGTAACAGTTTTACCTACTAAACAAATAATCAATTAATTTCTCTGAACTTTATGGTCTAAACTGAAGCTAAGTTAGCATCTTCTGAGCACAGCCTGTGTTCATAATAGTGGGAAGATGGTAAGAAAAAAAGTGTGATTGTTATACTGAGAGTTTGCACAATCCATTTTGGGTACCGCATTTATTGTTATACATTTCTCTTGGTTTTTTTCACAGCACCTGGTTCAGCTGTAATTTCAAAGCTGTCAGCTTTACTGCTGCTCAGTTAGTGTGAATGCTTGTGTAACAGGTCGCGTTGTGGTCCAATAAACTCCTGTGTGCCCATATGCTGTATTCTCAGTTACAGACATATTTCAGAGCAGGCATGCAATTAGTAAAACACAAAAAATGTCATCAATCTGCTGTCGTCCCGCTGGCTGTTTCAGTGCACTTCTCTGCTCTTTATGAACTATATCTGTGAGGTGCACTTCTTTGCCTCTGACATTTGGTTATATCATATTAAGGTTGATGCCGTGTCCTACAGTCGTTTCTCATAAACATCTAGTGTGTGTGTGTGTGTGTGTGTGTGTGTGTGTGTGTGTGTGTGTGTGTGTGTGTGTGTGTGTGTGTGTGTGTGTGTGTGTGTGTGTGTGTGTGTGTGTGTGTGTGTGTGTGTTTGTGTGGAGGGGCTGTTAATAAATGTTTTGAATGTTTGACAGCAGAGGAGCCATCTGTCACAAATTAGTTTTCACTGTTGTACAGCCTGACCCAAACTATCTGTGCCTACAATGAAGCTGAGGGTTGATAGTTCACGTCAGTAAATGAGACAGAGAGAGAAGTTGTGGCCTTCATTCTTTTGGAGTCTGCAGAGACTGCAGTTTGAGTTTGATTGGTTGGTGATGAAACTGTTGAAGAAAAGAGCAATGGATGAGACTAATGGAGCAAAGCGAGCGACGTTTAATCATTTTGGTACATGGCTGTGTCTCAAAGCATCCTTTTGTTTTTATATTCTGATCCATGCTCCTTTCTGAGGGTTGATCTTGATGAAAGCTGAATGCAGATAAGGACAGTAGAGGGTCGTATGGTGTCAGTGCTTCAACACGCCTTCCCTTATTTTCAATGTCCTGCTAGTTTTAGAGCTTGATGATCTCAGTTCAGATGAATGATAGCGGAAGAAGTGGGTTGCATTTAGGATATTATGATTAGTGATATTCAGCAAACACTTTAGTGAATTATACATAATTAAACAACTATGTGATTAAAGATTATAAATTGATTTTGTATCACAGATTTTCTCATTTTGTTATTTAATTTGAGCAAATAGTAAGAATTTCGAAAGACAAATGAGACACAGACTAAACCAAAGCTGGTAGCTTCACGATGCATTACGCTGCTCTTAGAGGACACATCAGTCACCGGACAACAAAATCGCTGTTGCACCTCATGCTTCCAACACACCTAATTGGTCTATTAAATGGTCCTATCGAATACAGAGCAGAGGATTAGGGGTGTTAATCAGGGGGTGACTCACACAGTGATTGGAGGAAAGAAAGAAAATGAGGCAAAAATTTAGGGATTATGTAAAAACTTAAGACATTATCTTCTGTCTTTTTATTCTTGCATGTCCAATGTTGTCTTAACAAAGGATTAATATTCATTCTTGCATGGTTTAATACACCTAAGATGATCATGATTTTTTTGCTATCAGCTGGTCTATGTTGGTGTATGTATTCGTGGTAGAAAAGATGAAGATGAGCAACTTTATTGAAGAGTCACATCTCTTCTGATATCGTGTTTTCTTAGGTTTGATGAAAACATTTAGTCTTTGTCTTATTTACATCCCAGCAATCCCTCAGATTCATGATGAGGCACGAAAACCAATGTAACTCATCATCATTCTATCCTGATAACTTACTGGCCCTACAGTTTTAGGAGAGCACTCACTCACACTGGCAGGACATTTTTGTGTATTTCTGTGAAAAATATTACACTCATAAACCTTTTTGTGACAGCCCCATACTATCACAAATTGCATGTGTGTAATATATTTTGCCATGACATTGAACTGAACAGCAATTAAAGAGAGAGCGAAGTGTGGACATGCTCATCCTAAATATGTCCAGAGGAAATGTACTGCATTTTACTTTTAATGGGGCATTAAGATGAAGAAGTGAGCGAAGAGGGAGGAAGACAAATATGGGATGAAGGGAGAACGGAGGAGAGGGGACACCTACGGTGACACAGAATGATGAAACCCTGCTGAGAGAGACATTAAGTCATCACCAAGTGGGAGGACTGTTAGCATGGTTCTACCCTCCTTCAGCTTTGAGGATTTACTTGTCATTGCACCACCAAACCTCCGCATTATCATCTTTTCCATCATTTCTTCTTCCAGAGAGCAAGGCGGTGCGACTGAAGGAAGGAGAGAGAGTGAGAGAAAGAGAGAGATGAAAACGGCAGACACCTCTGATTTACATGCCTCTTAGCAAATGAGATCACGTCTCATCATGCGGTGTGGTTTATTGTGTTTGGTTTTCAACTGAAAAAATGGAGCAGAGAAAGGATGAGCTCACTGCTGAGCCATCAAAGCTGCTCTCTGTGTGGTGTACTGCCAGCGGCGTTTGCTGTCTGCTCTGGGCAACTTGGCAAACCAAACACATAACTGCACTCTCACAGAAGCACAAAGAGATTCCATATCTTCAGTTACATAGCAGTGAAGCAATATGTCAAGTGGAAAGAGGACAATTCAGACTCCGGCATTGAGACACGGATTTGTATTAAAAATTAAAGGGACATTACAGCTTGAACAAATATGATTTTTCCACATGAAACTGATGTGTGCTTTGAATATGTTGTTGGTGTTTGTGTATTTCTCCTCTTCAAACAAGCATGTGCTTCGCCACGTGATGAAAGCTAGATGATGAAGAAAGTTAAAATTCCTACCAAGACCTTGACTTTCACTTTCCAGTCAGTGCCCAGTGGCAGAGCTCTGTTCCACAGCGTGGCCAAATTGATTTACAGCATTTTTGCGCTGTGGGTAAATCACGTAACATGCGCTCACTGTAAATCACGCAGGCAAGTGGGACATGGAAGCACTACTCTTCAGGGGAAAGTGGTACTGCTGATATTTCCAGCAATGCTGATGTCACTCATATTTGTTTGTGTGTGTTTGTTGGACAAAATGCACATCTTCCATGAAAGGACCATGCAAATTTTCTACCTGTTTTTTGTCCGTAATATCAAAAATCATTTTCAATAAATTCTAATGTCTTCCATCATTTTCTGTGGTGTGTCTTTTTCAACTCTTGATCTCTGCTGCCAGAACATCCGCCTTTCTTTATTTGAGCCACGCAGGCAGCGCCTCTTTTTAGACCCGTTACAAAGCAGCTGCTAGCGAGCTCCGCCAAAGAAACCACTGCAAAAATGGTCTAAGATGATAGGATTAAGGCCGAGGTTGTGCTAGGATGCTGGCAGTACTTGCAAAGGATTTACAGTACATGCAAAAAGTTCTGTCACAGAACCTTTAATAGTATAGCGGACCAAGAGCGCACATCCCAAATAGAAGTGTTCTGTACTAACTGAGTAGTGTGCAGTGTGGATCAATTAATTCATAACAAATTTCAGATAGGTGATTGAGAAAGAAAATGTACCAGAGAGAAAGAGCGTCATCAGAGCGAGGCAGTGGCTGGAGGTTGTATGAAGAAGCCAGCTTTAACCTTTTTGCATTTGTATTTCTAGACCGCACACATTATGCAGTCGTTCCAAGGGAATTCACTTTTGTCAAATGCCTTTCAAAGAAACTACGAAAGCTCCTTTAGGAGTAAATTTGTACAGACACCAAAACAGCTGAGTCAAGATGATGTCACTCTAAAAGTTTATTTTGGCTCAGTCCTGAAATAAATAAGATTACCGTCAGTGGCTCCTGGTATGTTCTGTTAAAGAGCTGTTCCTCTGGTGGTACAAAAATAACATTTTCATAATGACATCGAAGCATTCTAGAGGTGTTTGAGATCGCAATCATTTTAATCGCTCACTTTAAGGATTACATGGCAGGTACAGTAGTCACACACCAGTGTAGTTCATGTTCTAACAACACTGAAAGCCCGACGGACTGTGGCTCAGTTCAAAGACGTTTCTACCATTCAGGATGAAGGAGGTATTCACATTCCGTTCTGCATCAGTAACGAATGACTATCAGGAGTATAGCCACATCACCCCGTAATTCGTTTTTCATGTCGATGTTGAAGAGTGTCCGAGACCTTTTGAAGGGAGGCCGAACTGAAAACCAAAAGGCAATAGACTCCCTCACAAATCTAAGAGTAAGATGCTGGAGATGAATAAGGAATTAGAGTGTTCATGGTCTTCATTAAGTTGTCAGAATTTTAAGACGAGAAAACCAATGATTGAATTGAAAGGTGTTTTACTCTGTAAGTAAAATCTCCCAGAAGCACACAGGTTATACAAACATTTTAAGAAAAGATGGGACTGGTTGTTTTTCTATTACTGTTCAAGTCAGTGTGTCAGCGGTAGCCAAAGAGAGGCTGATTAGAGTCAAGACAGGTGTCTCATTGTAGAAAATAAAAGTGGCAATACTTCAATACATAAAGTTAGTTTTGTCACTGACTCTTGCTGAAAACTTTTCTTTTTTTGGAAATGAAACAAAATGAAAAAGGAAAAAACAAGTTTTCCTTTCCTGCTTGATATGGTTTTTGTCCAACAAGGCTGTTTCTCTATTATATGTCTTTCAGTGACGTTATGCTGCTCTGTGCTGCACATGCCCATAAAGTGACCCCTGCAGTAGGACATTACAGGAATCATGCCCTGTAGTACCATCATGTCCAGACACCAGACTGTGTATTGCAAAAATTTCATCAAAAAACATTTCCTGCATTTGTTTGTTTCGTACATACTCGCTGCTTTGTGAAATTGCTGGATGTTTTTTTTTCTTGAATTTTCTTGTTTTTATGCTGCACGTGTTTCTAAGCTGCAGACCATTTGCTCTCTAAGGTGACATCTTGCACCTTAGAGAGCAAATGGTCTGCAGGATAGGAGTATGTCTATGTAAGGTCAGACATACTCCTTCAAACCTGCCATGCTGGTTATTCTTTCATCAAGCCTGACATTATAAATGAAGAAAAGGTAAAAAAGGAGATGGAATATTTCAGGAATATTTCCCCATCTGAATTCTGTTTCACTTTCCATTCTGTGAATATATGGCTTTCCAGTGTCTAAAATCAATGGAAATCAACAATCAGGTGGCTTTGAGGTCATTCCATTGAGGAATTAAATTCTCCACAGTTTTAATGGTGCATCCAGTGAAACGGAAGGTGGATGGATTAATTTTCAAGTTCACGCACATCAATGCTGCTCTGAAGCACACATTGTTGTCTTTGTGAAAGGACAGAGGATGATGAGTTTGTACCCTGATGGATTAAACAGATTTAGCAGAGTTTCTACTCAAAAACAAAGCTGGCAGAAATAAAAACACCCTCCTTTCTCCTTTTAAGGACACAGACCAATGTAACTCTCTTTTATTGCATTTCTGTGTGACAAAAAGTCATCTTTATTTGAAGTTGTACATTATTGATTATGTTCAATAGACATATTTCTTTTGTATGTCATCAAATCTCATTCAGTGAGATATCCAGATCTCCCTCTCTTTCCTCTGGATTCCCTCCACCTGTCCAGCATCTCATACTCAGTCTCGTCTCTCCGTCCCTGAGTCACTAGATCCATTCAGTGACTCCTGTTTCCTCCTTGCATGTTTGTGTTACAGAGTTAAGTGTTGTGAGGAGGCTTCACTATGCAGCCATAACAGGCCTGATGCAGTTAATAAAGAAATGATAAGCATTACCTTATGAGTACCTTCAGTGATGGATGGGATAACCGAATTGTGTGTGTGTGTGTGTGTGTGTGTGTGTGTGTGTGTGTGTGTGTGTGTGTGTGTGTGTGTGTGTGTGTGTGTGTGTGTGTGTGTGTGTCTGTGTGTCTGTGTGTCTGTGTGTCTGTGTGTGGTGGAGTGATAGAAAGGACCAGTTTTAGTGTTTTAGTGCATTATATATTTCTATTGAATTTTTTTCTCATTCAAAATTATACCTGGATTACAGTGTTTGTGTCTGACCTTGAGTTAAATATTTGACTAAGTGCATTTTCATTACCACAGCCTGAACTGCCTGATGTCAGCTTGACAACGGTAGAGAATTTTAATTGGATGGTCTCCTCTAAAATCAATAACTTTAATTATCATTGCAGTGTACCTAGTCAAATTGCCTCATTATTAACTCATTAATGGTAACATTAGTGTCAATGTAACAAGATGCAATTTTAGAAGTCTGTTTTATGTCAAAAATTATATTGTTCAGGAGGACATCTTAAAGAAAAAGTTTTACTAAACATTTTAGTTAAGCCTTGGATGTTTTCCTGCTTGTTTTAAAATGCATGAGTTCAATAAAATTTTCTTTAATTCCGAGAGTGACTTTGATCCATTTAACATCCATGATCCATGAATTAAAAGAAACTGAAATGAGTAAAAGTATTTGAGTAAAATGAGTAAAAAATGAACATTATGTATTTCAACAAAAATTATATTACTTTGATCGTCTAATGTGGATGAAGTCACTGCTGATGCACCACATGTGTCACCAAATTAACTCATTAATTTATCCAAGACTAGGATCATTCAGAGCGATGGACAAGAGAAAACATCCCCGGTGATCAATGTGTTTGTTGACGTTGTGGCTGACAGCGATGCAGACACACACTTAAGTGTAAACAAACACTTGATGGATATAACCGCATCGTGCTGTCAAGGGTTAGGGATGAATCTGCTCTTCCAGGTGCAGAGACATCATCACTCTTGGCTTCACAGGTACTGCACCAATTAATGCCCTGGTGTGGGTTCTGAAGAGTCTTCAAACTGAACCTTGATGTTTCATGTGACTGTGTCTAACCTTCCTAGACTCCTTATTAAAATAAAACACTACCTGTCACTATTGCAAGCGCATACATGCACTTCTTCTTACTGATAACAGTTAATTTTTGTTTTTAGTTTTGAATATTAATCTAAACTGCATATGCCATATATAATATGTGGTTTTGCCTCTTCTCAGAGTGCCGTGATGTGTTGTTACCCATGATGCTGCGGGAGCTTAGCAGGGCACTGGCAACCATGGCTGATGGTCCGCACGATGAGAGAAGAAATAGTCTGGAGTTGCTGAACAACATCCTGGAGGTCCTCAGCTGGGACAAAGTGGTGAGACACATCTTTTTTATCATTAATTAAAAATAACTTGGATAACTAGACAGTACAGTTGTGGAGACATATAAAACTGAACAGTAATTGCTGAAACCACATTTGAATATGCTGATAGCAGACTTGTTAGATTCATTTTTAGATGTTTATGCTTGCGCTCAGGGACACTTCAGTACAGTACTTGCTTTAGCATATAGTATGAAAAGCTGTCAGTCACAGCTTCTAATGAGCCAAGATGCCAGGAACCGGCGTCCCTTTGCACTTCTTTTCTATTTCTTTAATTTCATTACGTTTAACAGCTTGACGTTTTCTATCCAGCACATGTAAATATCAATTCCACTGATTTGTAACTTTCCTTAGTGACTGCATACTAAAATATCAGTGGGAAATGTAGACTTTACGCTGTCTCTTAAAAATCTATCACCATAGTGCCAGGGAATAAGCAGCAGCAATATCAGTTTGCACTTGACCTACAAGTCATATCAAAAGATAAACAGTTGTAAATAAAATTCACACTAGATGGTCTAAGCTGAGACCAACTAATCAGCAGAAAGTCATCACTGACTGAACTGTTCCTCCAAAGCTGTCTTCTCCTTTTTCTGTCTTTGTCTTTTTACCACCGTTGGATGACGAAGGACACCTTTACCAATTACAGTCTAATTGATTTTGTTTAATCTGTGTTGCTGGATGTGAGTCTGTTGAAACAAAACTCTTTTCATTCCTGAACTAAATAACTTAAATGCGCAGAAACACAGAGAACAAATACATCAGCACTATTCGGTTGAGGGCTTTTTAATTGCTGCTAAGTGTCTGGCAGCCTGCAGAGTCTTTGAAGTGAAGGTATGGCTTTCAGCTCTATTTGTCTGGATAACACTAATGAGGAATGATCCAAAGGACGAGAAGCACAGAGAGAAAGGAAGAATGAAATGAATAGAGAGGAAGGAATTTGATGTCATTTAAATAAATGCAAGTTGAGGTACCGAAGTGATAGCGGGTGGTTGAATTGTCAAATAGGCGCTGTTATGTAGAAGATACTAAACCAACAACGTAGACTCCGGCAATTTGTTTGCTTTTTTGTTCTTTTTCTTTAAAATCCAACTACCACTAGCATTGTGCAATAAAGGTGTGAGAATGCACTACAGCACATGTGTCAAACTCAAGGCCTGGGGGCCAAATGAGGCTCACCAGATCATGTTATGTGGCCCGCGAAAGCATAAAAGCTCAGTGTCTAATAACAAATAGGTCAAAAGTGTGCTTTGAGCAAAACTACATTTC